>NC_084740.1:68568782-68666282 GCF_033978785.1 Entelurus aequoreus
CGGCCTATCGTATACCCGAGGTAGTCGGTTTCGGTCCATCCTACCCGGCACTTCTTGGCGTTCGCTGTTAGACCAGCCTGACGAAGGGCCCTGAGGACAGCCTCCAGGTGTTCCAGATGGTGGGCCCAGTTTGCGCTGTGGACCACGATGTCATCAAGGTAGGCGGCGGCATAGGCTTGGTGAGGACGGAGGATTCGGTCCATCATGCGCTGGAAGGTCGCAGGGGCCCCGTGGATGCCGAAGGGGAGGACAGTGTACTGGAACAAGCCATCTGGAGTTGAGAAGGCCGTCTTGGGTTTGGCTCTCTGGGTCAGGGGTACCTGCCAATAACCTTTTGTCAAGTCCATGGTGCTGACAAAGCGGGCAGGTCCAAGGCGGTCAATCAGCTCATCGGCTCTAGGCATGGGATATGCATCGAAGGTGGAGATTTCGTTTAGTTTTCGGAAGTCGTTGCAAAACCTCAAGGAGCCATCTGGTTTAGGGACGATGACAATTGGACTGGACCAAGGGCTGTAGGACTCTTCAATGACTCCTTGGTCAAGCATCTTTTTTACCTCTTCTTTTATCGCTTCCCTCCGCGCTTCTGGGACCCTGTATGGTCGTTGCCTGATCACCTTCCCAGGCGGGGTCTCTATGTCATGTTCTATGACATGGGTGCGCCCGGGCATCTCTGCAAAAATGTCCCGGTAGCGGCCCAAGAGCTCTTGGACATCTTGGACTTGTGTTGGGCCAAGGTCTACGCCTACATTGACGGCGGGTTTCTGGGAAGAGAGGTCCGTTAGAAGGGCAGGGCTAGGCAAAGGTGCAGCAGTGTGCCATCTTTTCAATACATTTACATGATACAGCTGCAAACCTTTCCTCCGGCCGGGTTGCTGCACACGGTAGTTGACGGCCCCCACTCGCTCAGTGATCTCGTACGGGCCGTGCCATTTAGCCAAGAATTTGCACTCTGCCGTCGGGACCAATACTAAGACAAGGTCACCCACCTTAAACTCACGGAGACGGGCGCCCTTGTTGTATGTTCGTGCCTGGGCAGCTTGAGCCTTTTCCATATGGTTCCGGACCAGTGGCCATACCCTTCTGGCTCTCTCCTGTAGGTGTTCCACGTGGTCTATAACGTTCCGGTGGGGGGAGGGCTGACTTTCCCAGGCTTGCTTGGCGAGGTCCAGCAGACCCCGTGGATTCCGCCCGTAGAGCAGCTCAAAAGGGGAAAAACCTGTAGAGGCTTGTGGCACTTCACGAATAGCAAACAGTACATAAGGAATTAATTGGTCCCAGTCTTTCCCGTCAATTTCAACCAGTTTCCTTAACATTGTCTTCAAGGTTGAATTAAAGCGTTCCACTAGTCCGTTAGTTTGTGGGTGATAGACGGAGGTTCTTATCTGTTTTATCTTAAGCCATTTATACAACGCTGTCATTACACGGGCCATAAAACAGGTACCCTGGTCCGTCAAAACCTCGTCTGCTATTCCAACCCGGCTAAAAAGCATGAGTAGTTCATGGGCAACATTCTTGGCTGTAGCAACACGCAAGGGAATGGCCTCGGGGTATCGGGTTGCATAATCGACAATGACAAGTATATAGCGGTGTCCACGAGACGATTTTGGCAACGGCCCCACAATGTCCATAGCTATCCGTGAAAATGGCGTCTCAATAATAGGAAGTGGTATGAGGGGATTCCGGAGAAAGGGCCGCGGTGCCGCTTTTTGACATTCCGGACATGTGCGACAAAAGTCCTCGACGGCTCGTTTCACCCCAGGCCAATAAAAACGTGCAACCACTCGGTCGTAAGTCTTCTGGGCTCCCAGATGAGCCCCTAATTGGTGGGAGTGAGCGAGGTACAACACCCGGGTGACAAAACTTTTCGGCACTAATAGTTGTTCGACAACTTCCCCCCCCTTAGTTTTTTCACTTCGGTACAACAGACCCGCTTTTACCAAAAAATGAGGATAAGACACCCCACTCACCCCAGCGACCAGTTGACCGTCTATGGTGGCGATGCTTTGGCGGGCCATTTCCAGGTTCGGGTCAGCCCATTGGGCTGTGGCGTACTCGCCTTGAGGTGGATTCCCCTCGACCGGCATGAGCGGGAACTCAGAGAAGGGGTCTTCACTGGCTGGAGGGGTCTCTCCCCCACTGGCGTCTCTCTCAGATGCTCCACTTCCTGGTGAGGTTCCTCTAGGTGCTCGGAAGGTGGGGAATGCGGTCCGCGGGGTCGAGGCTGCGGGGCGCCGGTCCCGGCGTCTTGTTTGTCGGGGAAGATGTGGGCGGCGGCGGCCTGGGTTCCAATACCGCTGGAAGAGGACACAATCCGTGCCTATCAGCAGAGGGACAGGTAGGTTGGGGACCACCCCAGCAGCCACAACGGCGTCTCCACGGGGGGTCTGGACCCGGATATGACTGACCGGATAATGGCGGACATCACCATGGACGCAGGTGACCGGGACGGTGTCTGAGCCGACAGGACCAGCGTAGTCAGCCCTCACCAAGGTGACGACGCTGCCAGAATCAATCAGGGCATGGGCGTCGGTACCTCCCACCCGCACCGGCAGGGAGGCATGGGGTCGGCCGGTGTCCCCGGTGTGCAAGCAAGGTCGGTGGGCACCCGAGCTGGCGGCAGACGGCATTGAGACGTCTCGGTCCCGCTCCGGACAGGCCCAGGAGATGTGGCCTTCTCGCCCGCAGACATAGCACCTTCTGGGGGGCCGGGCCCACCTTTCCGGTGGGTTACTATCCCTTGGGGAATTACGTGGAGGAGTATGGGGCGGAGATCGCCGGCGCTCACGACCCATCCTTTCAGCAGGGGTGGGGCGGCTTGGCTCAGTTCTGGTGGTTCGGAGCATCTCGTTGCTAACTTGGTAGTTCTCCAACAGAGCTACCAGAGAATCCAGGGAGGTGGGGCTCACCTGCGCAGCATACTTTCTAGCATCGGGCGGCAAAGCTCGAATACACCGATCAATCACCAATCTTTGGATCCAGGGTGTCTCCCCGCCACTCATCAGCCAGCCCTTGGTAAGACGTAGCAGCTCTGCGAGCTGGGCCCTGGGCGGCTGGCTGGCACAGTAGGCCCAGGCATGGTATCGCTGAGCCCTAGCTGGTAGGCTGTACCCATGGCTTGCTAATATGGCGGCCTTGAGCTTGGGGTAGTCTCGTGCGTCCTCTGCTGGCAGGTCACGGCAGGCGTGCTGGGCCTCCCCAATGAGGAACGGGGCAATTATTCCTGCCCACTCACCGGGTGGCCATCGCTCCCTTGTAGCAGTGCGCTCAAAGAGCTCCAAATAGGCTTCAACGTCGTCCTCGGGGCCTTGTTTGGTGAGGACTCCCCCCGGGGCTCGAACCACTGCTTCGTCTTTGTCGACCATCTTGAGCAGTTCCTTCATCGCATTCTGCAACTCCGCCTGGCTTTGCAAAAGCGCCATTACTGCTTGCTCCATACTGTGGTTGGGGAGGGTCTTCTATGCCCGCATTCTCCACCAATTTGTGATGTGCGGTCACAAACCAACCTCCCAGAGACAGTTTTGTTTAAAGTTCAAACGCCGCAGCGTTGTTTTATTCAGTCAGTTTTTCTGAATAAAGGTTAACTTAAAGTTCTTCCCGATTGGGGCTTCCATTGAAACAAACAAATTGTCACTTTTTCCAAGTCTTTTTCATGTCTCCTAAATTGCCTGGAACATATAGCAAAGAAACTGATCAGTGCAAAGTTAAATAAATCCCAGCATTCAATGAATCAAACATCTTACACAATTAGCAGACTAATTTACAAACTATATTTCAGTGGAGCAACACACTTACCGCCCGATGGAAGCAGACCTTTCCCAGCAGGGAGCCAGCCACACAATGAGTCAAACACCGAGGTGCTATTTAACTCCAACACAGTGATTGCCAACCTGCCACAGCTGCCTTGGGGCAGGTGGCCACACCTCAGCCTGATTGAGGATAAAATTAGGGATGTACTTGCCTTCAATGACCACACCTAAAGAGTGGCGTAGTTTGACCTCCTGGTGCATGCTTTCACTGTGAAGGCTGGCCCTCTGCCCAGTCTCACCTGTTCGGAGGTATTGTGATGCTCCACAATATATATATATAAAAAATTAATGGATAAAAAAAGACCAAAAATGTGATTAAAAATGAATAGATTTAAGATAAAAATAAATAAGACACGTGATCTGGATGTGAAACATTTTTTCCCAGCCCCCGTACTAACAAAATGTACATTGAGTAGTAAAAAACGTGCTGATGTTGCAAGAATCAAGCACAAATCAAATTGCTGATGATCACAGTCTCGGTGGATGTCTGCATCATTTTTCAAGAATATTGCCGTCTCCTTTCTAAAGGTTGAGGTCTGGGCTCTTTGTGGTTTTTCCCCACCTCGGAACGCCCCTTCACTTCCTGCACACTCCTAACTGATCGTCGTAAATAACAACGCGGCGCTCGCCGATGAAAAACGTCACCGAGCGAGACAGATTGATGACACCGCGTCTCATTACGGTCTTGATTAATCACCGTTTGTCCTCCTGGAAGGTGCGGCTTTTATGAACACGCTTCGTTTGTTGTTTACTTTGCGCGCGCGGCGTCGGCGGCCATGTTGAGGTAGCGTTCCACGGCGGCGTGAAGACCGCCGTGTTCGGCAAGGTCCGGGCGTCGTCGGACGCTCTTGAAAAGCGCGGCGCCATGTTGTCCCCTCCAATAAAATTGATAGATGTGGAGGTCATTTATCACGCTGCTGACTGGCTAATGCTATCAGCGTGCTGGCAGCAGCGTTTAATCATCCGCTTATGTTTGAAGAAAGCGCTATATTATCCAATCGCAATCCATATCCCGCAGAGCATGAAATGTTATTAAAAAGTTGCAAAGCGCCAACATGGAGGGAGACTTTCCCAACTCGAGAGGCTCCTTTTTTTTTTTTTTTTTTTTTTCTCTCTCTGTGCGGAATGAGAACATATTGCATCCTCCACACGCAGGAAAAAGCTGATATTTCATCTCATATTGCTCACAAAGCTGTGACGCACGCACCGTCTTCGCTTTTTAACTCCCAATTTCTGGTGAAATCTTCCGGTAATTTATTTGTTGTTGCTGCTCGCGTGTGTTTGGCACGCCCATAACTCAGCCAAACTGCCGCATGGACGTTAAAGATGTCACAAAACCGCTTTTCCCACTTCCGGCACCCGTATCGGAGCCTTGAGTGCCGGCCAATACTGATGTCGACCTGATGCGATATCGGCAGGAGTCATACATGCGGGTCACGGTCGTAGCAAAGAGAGGAAGTATACAAGGTGGGAGGCAGGGAGTAGGCTCAGTTTGGAGGGGGGGGAGAGCGTATGACGCAACTCAGTGGGAGGGGCCCAAACTGGGAACAATGGTGCGTTGGTAAATGAGCAATGAGAAGGGAAAAGGGATCATTTTGGTGAGTCAATGCAGACAAAGTCATTGGCTGGTCAGAATGTGCTTTTTCACAGAAATATATATATATGTTATGGTTACACTAAGGGAGATGACGACAACAGACACCAGGGGGAGGCATGTAGCTCTGAGATTTATTTTATATACATATATATATACATATAGACATATATATATATATATATATATATATATATATATATATATATATATATATATATATATATATATATATATATATATATATATATATATATATATATATATATATATATATATATATATATAATAATCAAACAATACTAAATATAATAACTAAGGAAATGGAGTGTGACAAAATCCAAGAGTGTGTATGGTGTAAGACTATGTGTAGCATTTAACTGGAGCGTTTTACCGTAAATGTTGGAGGTGCGTGTTGAGAGGAGCGGTGCTGTCCGACAAGGGCAAGGCAGGCAGGGTTGTCCAGGGGCGGAAGCGGGGTCGAGAGGCAGGAACGAGTCATCGTAATCCGGGGGCAAGCGAGGAGTCGAGAACCAGGAAGCACGAGGGAGGCAGGGAAGATCCAGGAGCACAAGACACACAGCTTGACTCGGGGATGCACACAGGGAACTGCGGGGTGAGGGAGGACCCGACAATCAACACAGGGAAAAACACAGTGATCAGGACAGAAGGCAACTAGGAAGCTGGAGACGAGCTTACGGTACGCCAACAGAAGGTTATATTCCGGCCCGGCATGGCAGGTTGTGCGGGCTTATGAAGGCAGCTCGCTCCTCACCGGCAGGTGCGCAGATTGCCGTTGAATGATTGCAGCTGGCGGCTGCTGCAGGGCGGAGACACGCCCGTCGCGTCCCGTGTCCCGAGGTGCGACAAGCAGAGCGCAAGGATGAGGACGCATTGGAATGCGCCTTGACCGTGACAATATATATAAAATGTTTTCTATCACACACTTACCTATTTATTATCTGGAATCGTCACAATGATTCATGAAGTTAGGCTCATGACGCCTTAAGTTGAATGATGCGGACACGTTTGCTACTGGACTCTTTCGAGTATGCCTTGGAGACGTTGCATGTGTAAGAAAGATGCGACCGTAGTTATTTGATACGTGTTTATGTTGACAAATGTCACGTTTTACAACGCAATACTGTTCAATTGTTGTTACCTAACGTAGCTGCTAGCTCCTAGTCGCCTATAGCCTTGGATTTTTCAGACATGGAAACTAAACAAGTGATCCAAACATTGTAATCGTGTACGTATGTTTGACACGCATCACTACATTGTTATTATTTTTATTTACAGGACTCTTTTTGTTGTTGTTGTTGTTGTTTTCTCTTTTTGTCTTTGTTTACTTTTGGTAAATTACTTTAGTAAAATAGGAAAAATGGTGTGCTTATTGGAGGACGTTTGGATGTTAACTAGCTGTCCAGCTTTGTAAAGTAAACATTCTGCAGGACTGCTTGTATCGCACATGATATCACACACAAGTAAACACGATGCAGGACTGCTTGTATCGCACATGCTATCACACACAAGTAAACAATCCGCAGGGCTGCTTGTATCGCACATGATATCACACACAAGTAAACACGCTGCAGGGCTGCTTGTATCGCACATGATATCACACACAAGTAAACACGCTGCAGGGCTGCTTTTATGGCACATGATATCACACACAAGTAAACACGCTGCAGGGCTGGTTGTATCGCACATGATATCCCACACAAGTAACCTGCTGCAGGGCTGGTTGTATCGTACATGATATCACACACAAGTAAACACACTGCAGGGCTGCTTGTATCGCAGATGTTATCACACACAAGTAAACACGCTGCAAGAATTCTTGTATTGCACATGATATCACACACAAGTAAACACGCTGCAGGGCTGGTTGTATCGCACATGATATCACACACAAGTAAACACGCTGCAAGAATTCTTGTATTGCACATGATATCACACACAAGTAAACACGCTGCAGTGCTGCTTGTATCGCACATGATATCCCGCACAAGTAACCTGCTGCAGGGCTGGTTGTATCGTACATGATATCACACACAAGTAAACACGCTGCAGGGCTGCTTGTATCGCACATGATATCCCACACAAGTAACCTGCTGCAGGGCTGGTTGTATTGCACATGATATCACACACAAGTAAACACGCTGCAGGGCTGGTTGTATCGTACATGATATCACACACAAGTAAACATGCTGCAGGGCTGCTTGTATCGCACATGATATCACACACAAGTAAACACGCTGCAGGGCTGGTTGTATCGCACATGATATCCCACACAAGTAACCTGCTGCAGGGCTGGTTGTATCGTACATGATATCACACACAAGTAAACACGCTGCAGGGCTGCTTGTATCGCACATGATATCACACACAAGTAAACACGCTGCAAGAATCCTTGTATTGCACATGATATCACACATAAGTAAACACGCTGCAGGGCTGGTTGTATCGCACATGATATCACACACAAGTAACCTGCTGCAGGGCTGGTTGTACCGTACATGATATCACACACAAGTAAACACGCTGCAAGAATTCTTGTATTGCACATGATATCACACACAAGTAAACACGCTGCAAGAATTCTTGTATTGCACATGATATCACACACAAGTAAACACGCTGCAGGGCTGGTTGTATTGCACATGATATCACACACAAGTAAACACGCTGCAGGGCTGGTTGTATTGCACATGATATCACACACAAGTAAACACGCTGCAGGGCTGGTTGTATCGTACATGATATCACACACAAGTAAACATGCTGCAGGGCTGCTTGTATCGCACATGATATCACACACAAGTAAACACGCTGCAGGGCTGCTTTTATGGCACATGATATCACACACAAGTAAACACGCTGCAGGGCTGGTTGTATCGCACATGATATCCCACACAATTAACCTGCTGCAGGGCTGGTTGTATCGTACATGATATCACACACGAGTAAACACGCTGCAGGGCTGCTTGTATCGCACATGATATCACACACAAGTAAACACGCTGCAAGAATCCTTGTATTGCACATGATATCACACATAAGTAAACACGCTGCAGGGCTGGTTGTATCGCACATGATATCACACACAAGTAACCTGCTGCAGGGCTGGTTGTACCGTACATGATATCACACACAAGTAAACACGCTGCAAGAATTCTTGTATTGCACATGATATCACACACAAGTAAACACGCTGCAGGGCTGGTTGTATTGCACATGATATCACACACAAGTAAACACGCTGCAGGGCTGGTTGTATTGCACATGATATCACACACAAGTAAACACGCTGCAGGGCTGGTTGTATCGTACATGATATCACACACAAGTAAACATGCTGCAGGGCTGCTTGTATCGCACATGATATCACACACAAGTAAACACGCTGCAGGGCTGCTTTTATGGCACATGATATCACACACAAGTAAACACGCTGCAGGGCTGGTTGTATCGCACATGATATCCCACACAATTAACCTGCTGCAGGGCTGGTTGTATCGTACATGATATCACACACAAGTAAACACGCTGCAGGGCTGCTTGTATCGCACATGATATCACACACAAGTAAACACGCTGCAAGAATTCTTGTATTGCACATGATATCACACACAAGTAAACACGCTGCAAGAATTCTTGTATTGCACATGATATCACACACAAGTAAACACGCTGCAGGGCTGCTCTAATCGCACATGATATCACACGAGTAAACATGCTGCAGGACTGCTTGTATCGCACATGATATACCACACAGGTGAACACTCCGCAGAACTGCTGGTATCGCACATGATATCACACACATGTAAACACGCCGCAGGACTGCTTGTATCGCACATGATATCACACACAAGTAAACACTCTGCAGGACTGCTTGCATTGCACATGATATCACACACAGGTAAACACTCCGCAGGACTGCTTGTATCGCACATGATATCACACACAACTGCAGCAGGAGATGAGCGCCCGTGGGCGTGTCCAAGGCGCGCTCCGCGGCGCTCATTGAGGAATGCGCGGCAGCATGCGCGGCAGCATGCGCGGCAGCATGCGCGGCAGCATGCGCGGCGGCATGCGCTTGCGCCGTGACAGTTTTCCTACGATTTTTGCACAATGCAAACCTTTTGGAACAAATTACGAACAAAACAAACATTTTGTTTTACTCGCTTTTTGCAAGAGTGCCAGAGGCCAATTATTAGGAACGTAAAAAAAAACTACGATTTTTTTGGAATAATTGTGATTCTTTTGGTAACGATTCTTAATCAAAATCAAAACTCGATTTTATTTGTTTTTGTCTCTCCAGTCCAACCACTCAGACAAATCATATAGTTGATTTATATCTACTGTACAGATTTAATTTAGAAAGGAAAAGTGTTGGATACTTCTCTTCTTGTCTTATTTGTATTTCACTTTATTAAATGTTTGGGTAGAATTTTATTAAACAAAACCAGTTTTATTTTCAGCAATAAATAACATTTATCAGATCTGTTTATCTATTTCAGGGGTCACCAACGCGGTGCCCGCGGGCACCAGGTAGCCCGTAAGGACCAGATGAGTAGCCTGCTGGCCTGTTCTAAAAATAGCTCAAATAGCAGCACTTACCAGTTAGCTGCCTCTATTTTTTAAATTGTATTTATTTACTAGCAAGCTGGTCTCGCTTTGCCTGACATTTTTAATTCTAAGAGAGACAAAACTCAAATAGAATTTGAAAATCCAAGAAAATATTTTAAAGACTTGGTCTTCACTTGTTTAAATAAATTCATTAATTGTTTTACTTTGCTTCTTATAACTTTCAGAAAGACAATTTTAGAGAAAAAATACAACCTTAAAAATGATTTTAGGATTTTTAAACACATATACCTTTTTACCTTTTAAATTCCTTCCTCTTCTTTCCTGACAATTTAAATCAATGTTCAAGTAAATTATTTTTTTTTATTGTAAAGAATAATAAATACATTTTAATTTAATTCTTCATTTTAGCTTCTGTTTTTTCAACGAAGAATATTTGTGAAATATTTCTTCAAACTTATTATGATTAAAATTTTAAAAAATTATTCCGACAAATCTAGAAAATCTGTACAATCAAATTTAAATCTTATTTCAAAGTCTTTTGAATTTATTTTAAAATTTTTGGTCTGGAAAATCTAGAAGAAATAATGATTTGTCTTTGTTAGAAATATAGCTTGGTCCAATTTGTTATATATTCTAACAAAGTGTAGATTGGATTTTAACCTATTTAAAACATGTCATAAAAATTCTAAAATTAATCTTAATCAGGAAAAATTACTAATGATGTTCCATAAATTCTTTTTTTAATTTTTTCAAAAAGATTCAAATTAGCTAGTTTTTCTCTTCTTTTTTTCAGTTGAATTTTGAATTTTAAAGAGTCGAAATTGAAGATAAACTATGTCTCAAATTTAATTGTCGTTTTTTTTTCGTGTTTTCTCCTCTTTTAAACCGTTCAATTAAGTGTAAATATCATTAATTATTAATAATAACATAGAGTTAAAGGTAAATTGAGCAAATTGGCTATTTCTGGCCATTTATTTAAGTGTGTATCAAACTGGTAGCCCTTTGCATTAATCACTACCCAAGAAGTAGCTCTTGGTTTCAAAAAGGTTGGTGACCCCTGATCTATTTTATGTAGTATTGTAGTTAATCATAGAACTGGCCCCCGATATTATTTAAAAATGTATTGATTCTGAATCGAGAATCGATTCGTTACCCCGAAGAATCGAATCCAATCGGATTCACAGCCCCACAAATTATGCAAAGTTGACGACTATGTTATTATGTCATTACATTATGATACTTTAGGTCAGTGTTTATTAATCATTGTTGGTCATGCCCCCCTTGGGGACATAATTTTTTTCACGCGCCTCCTAAATTCAAACATAATTTAAAAGCTGATATTTATTTTTTATTTTTTTATTCAGTCAACTTTTTTATTTTATACATTTTTATCATTTATTTATTCATTTGTATCATTTATTCATTTTTTTGTATTCATTTATTTGTACAAACCACCTTATGAGTTGCTGGCACTATTATTGTAGTTATTGCACTATTGATTTCTCAATTACGTCACATTAAATATTGCACTTTGAGATATTTTGGGGGGAAAATGTTGCATATTTTGTGTTTGCCATATAAAAAATGTAGCTTCTTTTTTATTTATTTTTTAAAGAAGGGCCTAAAACGAACAAACAAAAAACATAAACAACAATACAACGTATAATTGACGGATAGATCTGAAGTTGATCTCGAGATTATTGTGTTAAAAGTAAACAGTAAAAAAAATGTATAATTTATTTTTTAACACTTTAATGAGTAGGACCCTTTTGGTTCCCCAATAACTTTTGTGTGATTTGTTTTTAAGTGTCATTGCTCAAAAAATAATAATGAATTAAAATCAATGGTGTTATGAGTTATTGACCTTTTTTAAGGTTCCAATTATTATATAATCTGAAATATTCCTCTTAAAAATTTTATTGGGTGAAAATATTGCATATTTTGTGTTTTCTCCATAAAAAAAACAGGGTTTTCTTTGACAAAAAGAGCATACGACTTAAATCTTTAAAAACGTTATATTGACAGATAGACCTAATGTTGATCTAGAGATAATAATACTGAATAATGACACATTTTAAATATTTTTTGGACCAAAACCCTTAGGGGTCCCCGGGATCAAGTCTGAGTGGAGGTCTTAATGTATATTTTTTATACATATATTGTATTGGTTTTTAAAATAAAAAAATGTCAAAATGACCCCCGCTTGCTTTGATTTTTCAGTGTGCGGCCCTCAGTGGAAAAAGTTTGGACACCCCTGGTTTACACAGTCACCTTTAGGGGACCTCTGATGGTATGGGGACAAAAAAACAGGGGGTGGGGGGAGGGGTGTATGTTTTTTTTTTGTTGTTTTTTTGTTTTTTGTTTTTTGTTTTTTGTCATAAAAAATACAATCATTTGTGCTTACGGACTGTATCCCTTGCAGACTGTATTGATATATATTGATATATAATGTAGGAACCCGAATATTAATAACAGAAAGAAACGAATGTGTGAATGAGTGTAAATGGGGGAGGGAGGTTTTTGGGATTGGTGCACTAATTGTAAGTGTATCTTGTGTCTTTTATGTTGATTTAATAAAAAATTAAAAGTTTTTTTTTTTGTTTTTTTGTTTTTTTTTTATTTCTTGTGCGGCCCGGTAGCAATCAATCCAGGGACCGGTACCGGGTCGTGGCCCGGTGGTTGGGGACCACTGCCCTAAAGGGAAACCTTTTTAAATGATAGTCAGATCCATTCTGAAGATGCCTAAGTGATTTTTTTTACATTATTACCTTAAAGTATGATTCACATTCAGAATGTTCCATCCTTCTATACATGGTAGTTGGAGTTGCAGACAACGTCATTACTGCTAAATAGCAGTTTTCAGTCATGTCACAGGAGATGCAGGATTTGCTTTACCATTTAAGTGGTGAAACTTCCTATGAGAGGACAGCTGTAGTGCTGTATTCTGAGGATCATGTCATATTTCATTTGAACTTTTTTTTTTTTTTTTTAAATGGTCCTCAGTAGTCACGTACAAATTTGTGCGAATTATGCAAAATGATTTAAATTTGGTCCCCCTGAACCATATTAAGTCTTTTTCCCCAGGGTCCCCAGTAAGAATGATCAGCACATGACTTCATCAATCCAGAGATTTAAAGACGTGTATGAGCTAACTGGGCAGTGGCCTTTTTACCTCATTTTTTTTATGCCTCCACAACCTGTAGAAAGGGTGGTGCCCACAAGTGATGATCAAAAACGTGGTCCCCATTCCCAATAATAACCAGTATGTGTGTGTGTGTGTGTGTTCTTGTATTTCTACCCTTCTTGAGACATAAACAAGGAAAAGTACCTTCCATATGAGGACCGGTGAACAGGTTAGGACCGAAATTATGGTCCCAATACGGAAAACCGTTGCATTTAATACAGAGTCAAATGCTAGAGTCCGTGAACATTGCTCCAAAGTCAGGATTTTTTGTTGATTTAATGTGCAGACAAAAGTAAAAATTGACAGGTGCAAAGGCAGCAATATATGATAAAACAAGACGGCAGCTAAACAAAGACTTCCCTATTCATCCCCGAAAAAAACCCGCCAGGTGAACAGCTGATTGTACGACTTCCCGTGCTGACGTAAGACAACCCGCCTCCCATATGTGACCATGTGTGTCGATTTTAAAAGTGCTCCCCAACATATGTAATAACAAGTGTGTGTAAGAAATTTAAACCTTTGGCCAAAATGTATTAAAAAAATATAAAATATGGGTAACACTTTAGTATGGGGAACATATTCTAAGTAACAAAGTCTTAATTTAGAGTTATTTAGTTGGGGTTAGGGTTAGAGGGTTAGGGTTAGGGCCATGCAGAATAAGGCATTAATAAGTACTTAATAATGACTATTAAGAGCCAATATGTTACTAATTTGCATGTTAATAAGCAACTAATTAATGGTGAATATACCCCGTACTAAAGTGTTACCAAAATATGTATATAGAGATATACTGTAATAAATTCAAGTAAATAATGAAAAAAACGAAAAAATTCAACAACAAAAAAAAACAAAAACTAAAAGCTTACTTTTTTTATATTTGCATAGTTTGTATATATTATTCATGTTGTGAATACAAATATTTATATATCTATAAAGGGTGGTCCTAAAGAGGTAGGCATTTTCCGGAGGTCTCAAGAAGGTAACAAATACAAGAATGGGCGTGTGTGTGTGTGTGGGTGTGTGTGTGTGTGTGTGTGTGTGTGTGTGTGTGTGTGTGTGTGTGTGTGTGTGTGTGTGTGTGTGTGTGCGTGTGTGTGTGTTAGCAGGATTACACCAAAAACGGCTCAACAGATTTCTGCACCTGGCAAACGCACAAACTCCCGTTAAATTCGGCGAGCGATCCGATAAGGGCTCAAATCCAGCGAGCGCGGCGATGTGACAAATCATACTAGATCTTTATCCCGATTAGCGTCTCATGGCTTTTCCAATCCTCAGCTGAAAAAAAATAAATAAATAAAAATAAAGTGTGAACCCGTGAGAATGCTAAAAAGAGTGCAAGGCTTTCATGTTAATTTGTTCGCTAGCTAACGCTTTCGTTGACGCCATGAAAATAGCACGAGATTCTCACCCACATCTCTGCCAATCGGTTTATTTATTTATTTTTGTCTAAAGTTTTGCATTTTCTTTGTCTTTTGCCACCCCCAGAAGGCTCCAGAGGAGGAAAAGTGTGACGATGACCCTAGATCAGTGATTTTCAACCACTGTTGTCTGGTGTGCTTTGGGAAATTATGCAACTTCACCTAATTGGTCCAAAAAATATTTTTTGCAAATCAATAATCATAATAATGTGCCGTTGTCTAGTGCCTGTGCTGTGTAGAGCTCGTAATCTTGTAATACTCCATATCAGTTGGCGGCAGCAGGTAGTTCATTGCTTTGTAGAAGTCGGAACGCGTCGGGGATGGTTTGTCGTGATCCCGATATGCAGAGCACAGCGGGAGACAGCGTGCAGGTAAAAAGGTATGTAACGCTTAAACCAAAAATTAACAAAAGGCAAGTCCCGCTAAGAAAAGGCACTGAAGCATAGGGATGGCTATGTAAAACAAAAGTAAAACTGGCTACAAAGTCAACAAAAACAGAACGCTGGACGACAGCAAAAACTTACAGCGTGTGGAGCAAAGACGGCGTCCACAAAGCACATCCCGTACATCAGTGGTCCCCAACCTTTTTGTAGCTGCGGACCGGTCAACGCTTGAAAATTTGTACCACGGGATGGGGGGGGGGGGGCCTTTTTATTTATTTATTTTTTGTCATAAAGAAATACAATCATGTGTGCTTACGGACTGTATCCCTGCAGACTGTATTGATCTATATTGATATATAATGTATATATTGTGTTTTTTATGTTGATTTAATGAAAAAAAAAATACATAAAAACATTTTATTTTATTTTTCTATTTATTTCTTGTGCGGCCCGGTACCAATCGGTCCACGGACCGGTACCGGGCTGCGGCCCGGTGGTTGGGGACCACTGCCGTACATGACATGACAATCAACAATGTCCCCACAAAGAAGGATAGCGTACGCACAACTTAAATAGTCTTGATTGCGAAAACAAAGCAGGTGCGGGCAATAGCACTCAAAGGAAGGCGTGAAGCTGCTAAGTGAGAACCAAACAGGAAAAGTCACCAAAATAACAGCGCAAGACAGGAACTATAGCACTACACACAGGAAACAACAACAAACTCAAATTAAGGCATGACAACCTGGTGGAGTTTATATTTTTAACTTTTTCTGCTGGTGGTGTGCCTCCGTATTTTTTTTATTAAAAAAATGTGCCTTGGCTCAAAAAAAGGTTGAAAAACACCGCCCTGGATAAGACGCTGTAGAAAAAAACGCTCTGGCTGCACAGTAAAATATGAACAATTAGTAAACGTGCTAGTTTTAAATGGAATGCGCACAGGCATTGCCGTAGTACCTATAAAAGACCAGTAGGGGGAAGCATCAGTCTGCAAACATTCCTGTTCTCTGTACTCCTGGCAATCATCGAGCCACTTTACTTTATTTTACTTTGATTTGGTCTCGTAAAATCAATAGCTGGGGAGAAAATGACTCAAAAATGACATCTGAGGGAAGACGTGTTAGAGAATGGTGGTTGAAGTGGAGCCTTTATTTGGAAAAACATTCATAATACTTATCTTTGGTGATTTAAAAAAAAATTACAACTCTTTAGTGTCAGGTTCAACCACTGATGACATTTATTAAACAGGACAAGAAGCAAAGAATCAAACAGAGACAGAATTCAATTTGGCTCAGTGAGGAGAAACGTGTACATCTGTACCCTCGGACAGTGTCATTACGCTCTGGCAAAAGATTGTGCGCCTCCTCTTTTATTTGGACTTCCCCTGACCACATGGCAACAGCTGCTTCCAAAGGGACAAGGGGTCGTAAACAGCCATCGCCTTTGATGACAAAACAGTTCAAAAGAAAAGGTCGGTTCAAAAAAAGAGGTCGTAAAAGAGTTAAAAAAAGAGGTCGTAAAAGAGTAGGGACGATGTTCGAAACCGGTTCTCCTGGTTGTTCGATAAAAAAAGAACCGATTCCATGGACTTCAATCCCTTTTTGAGAACCGGTTCCCGTTATCGAGGCCACTATAGTAAAGAAAAAGAGCTGGTTCTTTATTCGAATCCCTGGGAACGAATCCCGTCCCACAGGAAATGCCCTGTGGGACATCACAGGAAATGACGTAGCTCAGTCATTAGGCGGCAGATACAGAAAGCAGCAAAAATAATGGACCGGAAAAAAACGCCTCAAGGCATGGCTTCATTTTACAAAAAAATACGACGAGGAAACGGCAATTGCCAGGCTTCGCTCTCATGTAAGGGGGGCAGTACAACAAACATGTTGAAACATGTTCAGGCCGCACATAACCTGAACACATGGAGAAGCAGCAACAGAGATGACGAAGCACGCCTCTCTTCCTGTGCTTCAACCTGCAGCCCCAGTTCCAGTTATAGTGCCGGTGAGTAACTAACGTTAACTGTTGCCGGTTAATTTCCATATCTGCTCACTTGTAGCCTTTAGGCTAAAATAAGGTTACCTCTTATGTCAACCAGGACTGCAGAATTGTTGATTGATGACTGTGTCCTTCTTAGTGTCATAGTGTGTGTAGTTAGTATGTTCCAATAGCAGTAGAAGTGGAAAAAGGTTGTCATAAATGTTACTTAATTCATTTTAAAAAATTTAAAAAAATTAAAAAAAATTGTATACATATGTAAATGTATTCAGTTATAAACATTCATTCACATTCTTCTTTCCTTCATGGATCTAAACTTTACCGCTGCTGGTAGTTTTTTCTGTGTTTTTATTTAATAAGTTGTAGGTGTATTTATTTCAGTATAAAAGTGTAAAAAGTGTTTTGCTTGGGTCATGAAATGGTGATAATGGTGTGCCAGGGCATACATACATTTTATATTTAACACTTAAATCTCTGGAGTCTACATCAACTTCACATCTATCCCTCATTTCAAAATGTTTTATTTTTTTTTTAATGTTGTTTTTTTGTTTGTTTGTTTTCCGCCCTTTTTTGTCAAACAAAACTATGTTTTTTAATGGCAAACACACAAAACATGCAAAATCTTCCACCAAAAATATTTTTCAAAGTGGAATATTTGATGTGAAGTAATGGGAACCTTGGATAGGTCAATAATTCATAATAACATTGATTTTGATTCAATATTATGTTTTGAGCAATGACAGTTTGAAAGGAAAAAAAAAACAGCTTTGTTTTATTAGTCAACATTGCAACTTTTTCTAAATGACATTTCACCTTTAGGCTTCTTTATTTCACTTTTGTTATGTTTTTGTTTATTTTAATAGTATTTTTAGAATGTGCCGTGGGCCTTTAAAACATTAGCTGTGGGCTGCAAATGGCCTCCGGGGCACACTTTTGACACCCCTGCTATAGAAAATAAAAAATTAAATGTGATAACTCTATGGATAAAAAGCAGAGCCTGGCGACGCATGCGCGTTTATCATAACTCTCTCTGTCTCTGCCCCTCCCTCACCAATGCTGCTGCGTGCGCACACCTTCACAATGTGTTTTGTTTTTAACCCCTTCTTAACCCTGAACGCACATTGAAAATAAACGCAACCCTAACTCAAAATGCCGGACATTTGAGGCTGAAAAATCAAAGCAATTTTGATATTTTTTTATTTTAAAAACCAATCCAATATATGTATAAAAAAGATACATTTAGGCCTCCACTCAGACTTCATCCCGGGGACCCCAAAGGGTTTTGGTAAAAAAAAATATTAAAAATGTGTCATTATTCAGTATTATTATTTTTATTATTATTCAAGTTTTAAATCCCTAGATCAACACTAGGTCTATCTGTCACGTTTTTAAAGATTTAAGTTGTATGCTCTTTTTGTCAAAGAAAACCCAGTTTTTTTTATGGAAAAAACACAAAATATGCAATATTTTTACCCAATAAAATTTTTAAGTGGAATATTTGAGATTATGTAATAATTGGAGCCTTAAAAAGGTCAATAACTCCTAATACCATTGATTTTAATTCATTATTAGTTTTTGAGCGATGACACTTAAAAACAAATCACACAAAAATTATTGGGGAAACAAAAGTGTTAAAAAATAAATTAAATTTTTTTTTTACTGTTTACTTTTAACACAATAATCTCGAAATCAACTTCAGATCTATCCGTCAATTATAAGTTGTATTTTTGTTTATGTTTTTTGTTTGTTCGTTTTAAGCCCTTCTTTAAAAAATAAAAAATAAAAAAAACAGCTAAATTTTTTAAATGGCAAACACAAAATATGCAACATTTTCCCCAAAAAAAATTTCAAAGTGCAATATTTAATGTGACATAATTGGAGCCTTGGATAGGTCAATAATTCATAATAACATTAGGTCTATCTGTCGCGTTTTTAAAGATTTAAGTTGTATGCTCTTTTTGTCAAAGAAAACCCATTTTTTTTAATGGAAAATACACAAAATATGCAATATTTTTACCCAATAAAATTTTTAAGTAGAATATTTGAGATTATATAATAATTGGAGCCTTAAAAAGGTCAATAACTCCTAACACCATTGATTTTAAATCATTATTAGTTTTTGAGCGATGACACTTAAAAACAAATCACACAAAAATTATTGGGGAAACAAAAGTGTTAAAAAACAAATTAAAAAATGTTTTTACTGTTTACTTTTAACACAATAATCTCGAAATCAACTTCAGATCTATCCGTCAATTATAAGTTGTATTTTTGTTTATGTTTTTTTGTTTGTTCGTTTTAAGCCCTTCTTTAAAAAAAAAACAAAAAAAAACAGCTACATTTTTTAAATGGCAAACACAAAATATGCAACATTTTCCCCCCAAAAAATGTCAAAGTGCAATATTTAATGTGAAGTAATTGGAGCCTTGGATAGGTCAATAATTCATAATAACATTGATTTTGATTCATTATTATTTTTTAAAGAAAGAAACAGCCTGCATGGCATCTTTGTGTTATTAGAGTAAACATTGCAACATTTTCTTGTTACATTTCACCTGTTTGGTCTTTCATACCACTTTTTATGTTTTTAATTTTTTTTAATCGTATTTTAAAATGGGCCGTGGGGCCGTTAAAAAAATGACATGCGGGCCGTAAATGGCCCCCGGGCCGCACTTTGGACACCACTGACTTAAATAGTTAAAACAGGTGCGTGGAAGTGCACCAGGACATGGGAACATACCGACAAAACCGGAAAAGCCACCAAAATAAAAGCGCAGGACAGGAACTAAAACACAAAACACGGGAGATCCCAAACACACTCAACATAAAAGGAACATATTCCCACTTGGATTTGAAAAGAGAATAGCCTGGCTGCTAGTAATACTAGTACTGCTAGTTAAGACTACTAGTTAGAAGATGTGCTCATACAAGAAGTCGCATCTTTTTCCCGTCCTGGCCGCCTTCAAAGATACGATCTGTCTTCAATCAATCAATCAATCAATCAATGTTTATTTATATAGCCCTAAATCACTAGTGTCTCAAAGGGCTGTACAAGCCACAACGACATCCTCGGTGTCGAGTGGGTCTGATATAATATTGTGAAAGTCCAACACATCAGCGAAAGTCCAGTCCATGATGGGGCCATCGGGAACCATCCCGAGTGGAGACGGGTCAGCAGCGTAGAGATGTCCCCATCTGATGGACAGGCTAGCGGTCCACCCCGGAGCAGAGTAGAAAAGAAAAGAAAAGAAACGGCAGATCAACTGGTCTAAAAAGGGAGTCTATTTAAAGGCTAGAGTATACAAATTAGTTTTAAGATGAGACTTAAATGCTTCTACTGAGGTAGCATCTCTAACTTTTACCGGGAGGGCATTCCATAGTATTGGAGCCCGAATAGAAAACGCTCTATAGCCCGCAGACTTTTTTTGGGCTCTGGGAATCACTAATAAGCCGGAGTTCTTTGAACGCAGATTTCTTGCCGGGACATATGGTACAATACAATCGTCAAGATAGGCAGGAGCTAAACCGTGTAGTATTTTATACGTAAGTAGTAAAACCTTAAAGTCGCATCTTAGGTGCACAGGAAGCCAGTGCAAGTGAGCCAGTATAGGCGTAATATGATCAAACTTTCTTGTTTTTGTCAAAAATCTAGCAGCCGCATTTTGTACCAACTGTAATCTTTTAATGCTAGACATAGGGAGGCCCGAAAATAGTACGTTACAGTAATCGAGACGAGATGTAACGAACGCATGGATAATGATCTCAGCATCGCTTGTGGACAAAATGGAACGAATTTTAGCGATATTACGGAGATGAAAGAAGGCCGTTTTAGTAACACTCTTAATGTGTGACTCAAACGAGAGAGTTGGGTCGAAGATAATACCCAGATTCTTTACCAAGTCGCCTTGTTTAATTGTTTGGTTGTCAAATGTTAAGGTGGTATTATTAAATAGATGTTGGTGTTGAGCAGGACCGATAATCAGCATTTCCGTTTTCTTAGCGTTGAGTTGCAAAAAGTTAGCGGACATCCATTGTTTAATTTCATTAAGACACGCCTCCAGCTGACTACAATCCGGCGTGTTGGTCAGCTTTAGGGGCATGTAGAGTTGGGTGTCATCAGCATAACAGTGAAAGCTAACACCGTATTTGCGTATAATGTCACCTAGCGGCAGCATGTAAATACTAAAGAGTGCAGGGCCAAGAACTGAACCCTGGGGAACTCCGCACGTTACCTTAACATAGTCCGAGGTCACATTGTTATGGGAGACACACTGCATCCTGTCAGTAAGATAAGAGTTAAACCAAGACAAGGCTAAGTCTGACATCCCAATACGCGTTTTGATACGCTCTAATAAAATATTATGATCAACAGTATCGAAAGCGGCGCTAAGATCAAGAAGCAGCAACATAGATGAAGCATCAGAATCCATCGTCAGCAATAGATCATTAGTCATTTTTGCGAGGGCTGTCTCCGTAGAGTGATTTGCCCTGAAACCGGATTGAAAAGGTTCACAGAGATTGTTAGTCACTAAGTGTTCATTTAGCTGCTGTGCGACAATTTTTTCGAGAATTTTCGAGATAAACGGTAGGTGGGACACCGGCCGGTAGTTCACCATGAGGTCAGGATCGAGGTTAGGTCTTTTGAGTAGAGGATGAATAACCGCTTTTTTGAATGCTAGAGGAACAGTACCAGAGGAAAGTGATAGGTTTATAATATTTAACACTGATGGACCTAATAAAACAAAAAGCTCCTTGATAAGTTTCCCAGGAATTGGGTCAAGTAAACATGTTGTTTGTTTTGTCCCATTTACACATTTTAACAATTCCTCCAATGTTATTTCATCAAAGAGAGAGAAACTATTTTGGAGGGCAATGTCCGTCGTATATACAGTCATATTTGTGTTAATAGAACCCAGTTGTGGCTGGGATGCATTGTCTTTAATCTCTTTTCTGATGAGTTCAATTTTCTTATTAAAGAAATTCATAAAGTCATCTGCTGAGTGGGTGGAGCTACTGGGAGGAGTCCCTTGTTGGGTTAGCGATGCTACTGTACTAAACAAAAATTTAGGATCATTTTTGTTGAGGTGGATGAGATTTGAGTAATATTTAGCGTTAGCTGAGGTAAGCATGCGTTTATAAGTTATTAAACTATCACTCCATGCTTGATGGAAAACCTCAAGTTTAGTCGCACGCCATTTGCGTTCCAGCTTTCTACATGATAATTTCTGGGCTTTAGTTTCTTCTGTAAACCATGGGGTACGCCTTTTAGGGGCCCTTTTTAGCTTTAGCGGTGCTACAATATCAATGGTGTCGCGCAGGGCGTCGTTAAAGTTGTTAGTGAGGTTATCAATAGAGCCCACATAATTTGGGAAAGGTGCCATTACTGAAGGCAGTAGGTCAGTAAGAGTCGTCGTTGTGGCAGTATTAATGTTGCGGCTGCTATAGTAGTTATTATTATTATTATTAGTTTGTTGACAATGAGTCCGAACTTCGAATTTTATAAGGTAATGATCGGACATTACTTTAGTGTACGGGAGTATCGTAACTTTAGAGGTGGTGACACCCCTGACAAGCACTAGATCTATCGTATTACCGTTGCGATGCGTGGGTTCATTTATTATTTGTGTAAGACCACAGCTATCAATTATAGTCTGGAGCGCCACGCATGGGGGGTCCGATGGGGTATTCATATGGATGTTAAAGTCTCCCATTATGATTATATTGTCGGCGTGCGTCACTAGATCAGCAACGAACTCTGAAAATTCATTGATAAAGTCCGAATAGGGCCCAGGGGGGCGGTAGATGACAGCCAGGTGGAGAGGCAGCGGTGTGACAAACCTCATAGTGAGCACCTCAAACGAGTTATATTTATTATTTAGGTCCGAGGTAAGGCTAAAGTTTTTGTTGTATATTAGTGCAACACCCCCACCCCTTTTAATGGGGCGGGCAATATGCGTTCCCGCATAGCCAGGAGGAGACGCCTCACCCAGCGCAAAAAATTCGTCTGGTTTGAGCCAGGTCTCGGCTAAACCAACGACATCAAGATTGTTGTCTCTGATGACTTCATTAACTAATAACGTTTTGGAAGACAATGACCTTATGTTTAAAAAGCCCATATTATAGGTAGTGGGCTGTTTTGAGGAGTTTTTGTTGAAAGTATCCGTAGTAGCAATATTAATAATGTTACGTTTATTATGCATAGTGCACTTTAAATAATTTCGACCATATCTAGGAATTGATATGACAGGAATTTTTAGATTGTTTGCCACCTCAGTAAAATGCATGTCCACCTCTGACGCAGAAAAAACATTATGTGAGTTGTATATTATTCTAGAAGAATTGCTATGTGTGCAGGGATTATCCAGCCTGGCGCTGGCTAGTTCTAGCTTAACAGACTCCTTATTAGCGCTTCTTTGTGGATTAGCATTTAGCTTTTTCGTTAGCCCCGCTAACAACAAAGCATTTAGCTTTGTTGTTAGCCCCGCCCGACACCCCCGCTTCTGCTTCCGAGCGCACCGCTTACGTCTCTTTCGCTGACCGTCTCCGCTGGTAGTCGACGCCGCTGCTTCAAAGGCCACTGCTGGATGTAGCTCGCGAAGAATTCCCAAGCTAGCGAGCAGGTCCATCGTACACGCATCTATCAGCCCAAAATGGCCCGATCTCTCCACATCCAGAATTGTAAGTCGGTCGTAAGTGATCACGGAGTGAACACGCTGTGAGCCAGCCATGAAATTGACTGAATTGAGGGGTATTTTTGCCCTCACTTCCAGGAGCGCTCGCACGAAGCCGCTGCTCTGAAGCGCAGCCATCTTGGATCCCATGGTCTTCAATATTAACCGCCATGAATCAGCGCCATGACAGCTGGACTTCGCCGTGACTCACCCTTTTGAGCCCTAATTGCCGCCGTGTTTGTGAGGACACGCCCACCAGCCCCGCAGACGCCTTAATGCTCCTCGCCGGGGGAACCGTTGGCGCCGCCGGGCCACGTGGCCGGTTTCACTTTTCGTAGGTTCCTGATCGAAAACGGGAGCCTGTTGGGAAATTATTATCACGGGCGTATCATTTTTCATACGGTGATTGGTTATTTTCTGTGAGGAATGAGAAGCAGCATGCCGACACACACACACACACACACACACACACACACGCACGCACACACACACACACACACACGCACACACTGAAGGTGTAATGGAGGAAAGGAGGACTATTTACTATTCACATGTCGACATTCAAGCCTCTTTTCTTATCAGTGGAGGTCGTTTTCCTTCAAAAGACGCTGCAATGTACTGTAAATGTATCCCACAATGCATCACTCTTCTGTCTTGTTGCTTCCTTCAACTGCCTGTCCCCTCTTAAACCAAGACAAAGCAAGTACGGTGACATTGCCGCTGAGGTTTCCTTGTTATCTCAGGCTGTCTCTGGTTTTCAACAAGTGATGTATCATTTGTAGTTTTATCTTTGTTCTTATAATTATTTCTGCCTGTCCCCTCTTAAACTAAAACAAAGCAGGCACTATCAAGTCATGTTGTCGCTGATGTTTCGTTGTTATCTTGGGCTGTCTCTGGTTTTCAGCAAGTGCTGTGTCAGTTGTAGTTTTTACTTTGTTCTTATAATTCTTTCTTCCTGTCCCCTCTTAAACTAAAACAAAGCAGGCAGTATCAAGTGATGTCGCCGCTGATGTTTCGTTATCACAGGATGTCTACAGGTTCTCAAACTTGGCTTTCAGTAAGTGCTGTGTCATTTGTAGTTTTTACTTTGTTCTTATAATTATTTCTGCCTGTCCCCTCTTAAACTAAAACCAAGCAGGCACTATGAAGTGATGTTGCCGCTGATGTTTCGTTGTTATCTCAGGCTGTCTCTGGTTTTCAGCAAGTTCTGTGTCAGTTGTAGTTTTTACTTTGTTCTTATAATAATTTATGCCTGTCCCCTCTTAAACTAAAACAAAGCAGGCACTATCAAGTGATGTTGCCGCTGATGTTTCGTTGTTATCTCGGGCTGTCTCTGGTTTTCAACAAGTTGTGTGTCAGTTGTAGTTTTTACTTTGTTCTTATAATTCTTTCTTCCTGTCCCCTCTTGAACCAAAACAAAGCAGGCACTATGAAGTAATGTTGCCGCTGATGTTTCGTTGTTATCTCGTGCTGTCTCTGGTTTTCAACAAGTGCTGTGTCATTTGTAGTTTATACTTTGTTTGTATATTTCTTTCTACCTGTCCCCTCTTAAACTAAAACCAAGCAGGCAGTATCAAGTGATGTTGCCGCTGATGTTTCGTTGTTATCTCGGGCTGTCTCTGGTTTTCAGCAAGTTCTGTGTCAGTTGTAGTTTTTACTTTGTTCTTATAATAATTTATGCCTGTCCCCTCTTAAACTAAAACAAAGCAGGCACTATCAAGTGATGTTGCCGCTGATGTTTCGTTGTTATCTCGGGCTGTCTCTGGTTTTCAGCAAGTTCTGTGTCAGTTGTAGTTTTTACTTTGTTCTTATAATTATTTCTGCCTGTCCCCTCTTAAACTAAAACAAAGCAGGCACTATCAAGTCATGTTGCCGCTGATGTTTCGTTGTTATCTCGGGCTGTCTCTGGTTTTCAGCAAGTTCTGTGTCAGTTGTAGTTTTTACTTTGTTCTTATAATTATTTCTGCCTGTCCCCTCTTAAACTAAAACAAAGCAGGCACTATCAAGTGATGTTGCCGCTGATGTCTTGTTGTTATCTCGGGCTGTCTCTGGTTTTCAGCAAGTGCTGTGTCATTTGTAGTTATTACTTTCAACTTTTCTCCCTTATCTTTCGTTTCGTCATGTCTATCCACAGCTTTTCCATCAAGGTGTCTTCAGCAAGTGTTTTTGTTATTGTGGGTATTTTTGCTCTCGAGCTCCCCTCGTCCCCTCTTAATAATAATAATAATAATAATAATAATACATTTTATTTGTAAAAAAGCACTTTACATTGAGTAAACAACCTCAAAGTGCTACAGTGTATTAAAAAAATAAAAATAAAAAGATAATAAAAAATAATAAAATAAAAACTAGAACAGCCAAATAGCTAAAACTAGTATGCATATATCTAAAAAAAAAAAAAAAAGAGGCTTTTTTAAAAAGAAGGGTTTTTAAGCCTTTTTTTAAAAGCATCCACAGTCTGTGGTGCCCTCAGGTGGTCAGGGAGAGCGTTCCACAGACTGGGAGCGGCGGAGCCATTGTTCGTAGTTTTGTCCTCGGAGGTTGGAGGAGGTTAGCCTGTCCGGAGCGGAGGTGTCGTGTGAAGGATTTGGGGGTGAGTAGTTCTTTGAGGAAGAGGGGGGCATTTCCATGGAGGCACTGGTGGGTTTGTAGGGAGACTTTGAATTCAATCCTGAGTGGAACAGGAAGCCAGTGAAGGGACTTTTTATACTTTTGTTTCTCTCTGGCTGTCCCCTCTTAAAGCCAGCGCTAATTTCCCCCGATGTGTTGTTTCCAGTGAGGGTTGGACTCCGCCAAGGCTGCCCTTTGTCACCGATTCTGTCAATCAATCAATGTTTATTTATATAGCCCTAAATCACAAGTGTCTCAAAGGGCTGCACAAGCCACAACGACATCCTCGGTACAGAGCCCACATACGGGCAAGGAAAAACTCACCCCAGTGGGACGTCGGTGAATGACTATGAGAAACCTTGGAGAGGACCGCATATGTGGGTAACCCCCCCCCCCCCCCCCCCCCCCTCTAGGGGAGACCGAATGCAATGGATGTCGAGTGGGTCTGACATAATATTGTGAAAGTCCAGTCCACAGTGGATCCAACACATCAGCGAGAGTCCAGTCCATAGTGGGGCCAGCAGGAAACCATCCCGAGCGGAGACGGGTCAGCAGCGCAGAGATGTCCCCAACTGATGCACAGGCTAGTGGTCCACCCAGGGTCCCGACTCTGGACAGCCAGCACTTCATCCATGGCCACCGGACCTATGCAACTCCCCCTCGCAAGGGACAGGGGAGAAGAGGAGAGAAGAAAAGAAACGGCAGATCAACTGGTCTAAAAAGGGGGGTCTATTTAAAGGCTAGATTATACAAATGAGTTTTAAGATGGGACTTAAATGCTTCTACTGAGGTAGCATCTCTAACTGATGATTCTATTCATAACTTTTATCGACAGAATTGCTAGGCGCAGTCAAGGCGTTGAGCGGATCCGGTTTTTGGTGGCTGCAGGATTAGGTCTCTGCTTTTTGCAGATGATGTGGTCCTGATGGCTTCATCTGGCCAGGATCTTCATCTCTCACTGGATCGGTTCGCAGCCGAGTGTGAAGCGACTGGGATGGGAATCAGCACCTCCAAGTCCAAGTCCATGGTTCTCGCCCGGAAAAGGGTGGAGTGCCATCTCCGGGTTGCGGAGGAGACCCTGCCCCAAGTGGAGGAGTTCAAGTACCTCGGAGTCTTGTTCACGAGTGAGGGAAGAGTGGATCGTGAGGTCGACAGGCGGATCGGTGCGGCGTCTTCAGTAATGCGGACGCTGTATCAATCCGTTGTGGTGAAGAAGGAGCTGAGCCGGAAGGCAAAGCTCTCAATTTACCGGTCGATCTACGTTCCCATCCTCACCTATGGTCATGAGCTTTGGGTTATGACCGAAAGGACAAGATCACGGGTACAAGCGGCCGAAATGAGTTTCCTCCGCCGGGTGTCAGGGCTCTCCCTTAGAGATAGGGTGAGAAGCTCTGTCATCCGGGAGGAACTCAAAGTAAAGCCGCCGCTCCTCCACATCGAGAGGAGCCAGACGAGGTGGTTCGGGCATCTAGTCAGGATGCCACCCAAACGCCTCCCTAGGGAGGTGTTTAGGGCACGTCCGACCGGTAGGAGGCCACGGGGAAGACCCAGGACACGTTGGGAAGACTATGTCTCCCGGCTGGCCTGGGAACGCCTCGGGATCCCCCCGGGAAGAGCTGGACGAAGTGACTGGGGAGAGGGAAGTCTGGGCTTCCCTGCTTAGGCTGCTGCCCCCGCGACCCGACCTCAGATAAGCGGAAGAAGATGGATGGATGGATGGATGGTGTTGTTTTTTGTTGTTGAGTGTTTCGACGTGAGGAGAAGCTCATTGCTGCAAATTCTGCGGACGACTCAGAGAAAAAGACCTCAGCGAAACGAAGTCGGCATGAGTCCTCTTGAAGGCGACATTTACGGCGGCAAGAATCGTCTCGTTTATTTGCCGGCGTGCGCCATGACGGCCGAGCGTGGCGGCAAAGGTGGTCGTCCCGATAGCTGCTTGACACTTGAACTGTGTTTGAGAACGTGTTCCCTTTCAAGAACCCTTCAGCTCTCAAACCTCCATCACGCGCTCGCACACAATCAGCTCTGCAATCTCACACATTGGGAGCTCGCGGCCATGCTGTGATGAGGTGTGTGCAAGAGTGTGTGTGTGAGGGTGTGTGTGTGTGTGTGTGTGTGTGTGTGTGTGTGTGTGTGTGTGTGTGTGTGTGTGTGTGTGTGTGTGTGTGTGTGTGTGTGTGTGTGTGTGTGTGTGTGTGTGTGTGTGTGTGTGTGTGTGTGTGTGTGTGTGTGTGTGTGTGTGAGAGAGAGAGACGAGGTCGGGGAACGCTTCTTCAATTGGGACCCAAAAAAAAAAAAAAAAGAAGCCATTTGGGGGAAAAGCTCATTTTAGTTGAAAAGTGACATTGTGAGTAAGTTAGTGCCTGCGGCAGTGTACTTGAAGTTACCTTAGCAGACATCGTAAAGTCAGCCTGGCACTTTACCGCGCCGTTTATGTTCAAATCTTCTTTCGGAAGTTCGACGTGCCGAATGTCAACCGCCTGGTGAAGGATTACAATAACCCGCACTCCTGTGATCGCAAAATAAAACACACAATATGTTTTCAGCGCAGACACTGCGTGAAACGGTGTGTGGAGAACAAAGTACGGTACGAGCTAGCTTGATGCTGATTTGCATTGGATTTGCAATAGGCATGCTACTGATTAGCATTAGCCATTTTACATGGCGACATACTTGAGAACCTTGAGACCTCCAGATTCGGGAGATTATATATATATATATATATATATATATATATATATATATATATATATATATATATATATATATATATATATATATATATATATATATATATATATATATATATATATATATATATATATATATATACATATATATACATATATATATATATATATATATATATATATATATATATATATACACTACTGTTCAAAAGTTTGGGGTCAAACAATTTTGTGGAATAGCCTTCATTTCTAAGAACAAGAATAGACTGTGGAGTTTCAGATGAAAGTTCTCTTTTTCTGGCCATTTTGAGCGTTTAATTGACCCCACAAATGTGATGCTCCAGAAACTCAATCTGCTCAAAGGAAGGTCAGTTTTGAAGCTTCTGTAACGAGCTAAACTGTTTTCAGATGTGTGAACATGATTGCACAAGGGTTTTCTAATCATCAATTAGCCTTCTGAGCCAATGAGCAAACACATTGTACCATTAGAACACTGGAGTGATAGTTGCTGGAAATGGGCCTCTATACACCTATGTAGATATTGCACCAAAAACCAGACATTTGCAGCTAGAATAGTCATTTACCACATTAGCAATGTATAGAGTGTATTTTTTAAAGTTAAGACTAGTTTAAAGTTATCTTCATTGAAAAATAATAATTTTAATGTGACCCCAAACTTTTGAATGGTAGTATATATATATATATATATATATATATATATATATATATATATATATATATATATATATATATATATATATATATATATATATATATATATATATATATATATATATATATATATATATATATATATACATATATATATATATATATATATATATATATATATATATATATATATATGTATATATATATATATATATATATATATATATATATATATATATATATATATATATATATATATATATATATATACCTAAATATATAGCCTATACCAAACCTGAGCAAAATACATTAAGATTTTTAATCCGGCCCACCGGACGTTCGGCATAAGTCCATGTCAGAAAACCAACAAATCTAGCTGAACGTCACTTTTTTTCATGACGATAACGAGACGGCGACGAGATAAACATGTCTCTCTGATGACGAAAACATGACGAGGCGTGTGTGAGTTTTCGTTGACGAGACGAGAACGGACGACAATGTTCTCGTCAAATCAACAACTGTAGATTTTTCGGTGCATTACTGTAAATGTCAAAACGGCACCACAGTTTATTACAGTAAAAAAAAAGTGCGGTGTTTTTCATTGAAAGAAAAATGCTGTAAAAAACACCGTACATTTCACAATTTTACCATGAAATCTATTACTACTTTTACATTGCACAATTTGATGGATAACTTGCTTTGACATCGTTATTATTAGCATTTATTTCTATTTAAAAAATGGTTTGAATGTCTGATAATATATTTTTGCATAATTAGACAATATTTAAGTTAACCCAATATGCTATGACATGGAGTACATATATTTTTTTCATTCTTTCTCTAATGAATTTATTTCTTTCAAAATAGAAAGAAAGAATATTATATTTATTAAACAGTACTTTATTGATACATATTATTTGCAGGCTTTCGAGGGCCAAATAAAATGAAGTAGTGGGCCACATCTGGCCCCCGGTCCTTGAGTTTGACACATATGCTATAGTGAAACAGCCTTCCCCACAAAAAACAATGTCAATGGTTTTGTGTTTTTGTACACCTACACTACCGTTCAAAAGTTTGGGGTCACCCAAACAATTTTGTGGAATAGCCTTCATTTCTAAGAACAAGAATAGACTGTCGAGTTTCAAATGAAAGTTCTCTTTTTCTGGCCATTTTGAGCGTTTAATTGACCTCAAATATGTGATGCTCCAGAAACTCAATCTGCTCAAAGGGAGGTCAGTTTTGTAGCTTCTGTAACGAGCTAAACTGTTTTCAGATGTGTGAACATGATTGCACAAGGGTTTTCTAATCATCAACTTGCCTTCTGAGCCAATGAGCAAACACATTGTACCATTAGAACACTGGAGTGATAGTTGCTGGAAATGGGTATATATATATATATATATATATATATATATATACCTAAAAATATAGCCTATACCAAACCTGAGCAAAATACATTAAGATTTTTAATCCGGCCCACCGGACGTTCGGCATAAGTCCATGTCAGAAAACCAACAAATCTAGCTGAACTGCACCAATTTTGTCAAGAGGAGTGGTCAAAAATTCAAGCAGAAGCTTGTGGATGGCTACCAAAAGCACCTTATTCAGTGTTGTTTTCGTCAACGACGACGATGACGAAATCATTTCGTCGACGCCACTTTTTTTCGTGACGATAACGAGACGGCGACGAGATAAACATGTCTCTCTGATGACGAAAACATGACGAGGCGTGTGTGAGTTTTCGTTGACGAGACGAGAACGGACGAAAATGTTAGTGGGTAGTCTGTCCGATGTTTAAAATGCATGACATTTCTGTTTATTGTGCGCGTCGATTAAAACCACGTCCACCAACTGGCGTGCAGCGCACAACGTGCTCAACACGTCAGACTGTTGTTACTCATCAGGCAATGGACCGTGATGGCGGAGGCAGTTTCAACACAGGGGCTCGGTGGTCGCAAACGTAGAGACGACATGTGGGTGTATTTTAAATATAACCCAGCAGATAATAAAACAGAGTGTATTGTGAAGGAAGACCGTGACAAATATGCGGAAAAAATACGACCGACCTTAAAGGCCTACTGAAAGCCACTACTACCGACCACGCAGTCTGATAGTTTATATATCAATGATGAAATCTTAACATTGCAACACATGCCAATACGGCCGGGTTAACTTATAAAGTGCAATTTTAAACTTCCCAGGAAACTTCCGCTTGAAAACGTCGCGGTATGATGACGTATGCGAGTGACGTCACGAGGTCAAGGGAAGTGTTTGGACCCAATTCAAATACCTCTGTTTTCTTAGACAAAATTCCACAGTATTCTGGACATCTGTGTTGGTGAATCTTTTTGCAATTTGTTTAATGGACAATGGAGACTGCACATAAGAAAGTTGTAGGTGCGATCGGTGGAGCGGCGGACTACAGCAACACCAACACCAGGAGGTTGTGTTGTGTTTTGAGCAGGATAGCAGACGCACTACGGTGAGTACAGCTTTGGCTTCCAAACATTTGATCGCTTGCCCGTACGTGCGTGTCGATATGTGCATGTCACGTACGTAACTTTGGGGAAATATATGTTTCTTGCCAACTCTTATGGCGGCCGGGGTGTCGTCAAAAGCGAACAACGCCCGCCGCCGCATCTAAGTTAGCTTCTATTTTTTTAGCTTCGCCAAGCTGAAAAATATTAACCGTGTATTTACATGTTCATGGTTTAATAGTATTGTTGATCTTCTGTCTATCCTTCCAGTCAGGGTTTTTTTTTTATTTAGTTTCTATCTGCATTTGAGACTGATGCTATCACGTTGGCTACGTAGCTAGGTTAGCTTCTATTTTTTTTAGCTTCGCCAAGCTGAAAAATATTAACCGTGTATTTACATGTTCAGTCACTGTGAATGTCCATTTCGCGTTCTCGACTCTCATTTTCAAGAGGATATAGTATCCGAGGTGGTTTAAAATACAAATCTGTGATCCACAATAGAAAAAGGAGAGAGTGTGGAATCCAATGAGCCAGCTTGTACCTAAGTTACGGTCAGAGCGAAAAAAGATACGTCCATCACTGCCTCTCTAGTCCTTCACTGTAACGTTCCTCATCTACAAATCTTTCATCCTCGCTCAAATTAATGGGGTAGTCGTCACTTTCTCGGTCCGAATCTCTCTCGCTCCATTGTAAACAAAGGAAAATTGTGAGGAATACTAGCTCCTGTGACGTCACGCTACTTCCGGTACAGGCAAGGCTTTTTTTATCAGCGAGCAAAAGTTGCAAACTTTATCGTCGATTTTCTCTACTAAATCCTTTCAGCAAAAATATGGCAATATCGCGAAATGATCAAGTATGACACATAGAATGGATCTGCTATTCCCGTTTAAATAAAAAATAATAATTTCAGTAGGCCTTTAAGGCTCGCCACAAGGATATTTTTTCGAAGGTAAGTTACAAATGCTGTTAACATAATCGATAAATGTCATAGTAAGCTAATACATTAGTACGTTTTCCACATACTCCTGGCGCAAATGGGCTGCTAACTTCAGGCTAAAGTTAGCTTTTGTTACGCTAACGTCAATTCATTATGTGCGTGTTACTTTAGCAGCATGTTTAGCCATGTTTACATTCAGTGACGGTGTGGTTATCTCTTTGTGAGTACCTTCTGTCAGCACGTAACTTGATATGTTAAACAGGCCGAGTTACTGTTATACGTAGGGTCTGCTAGCTTTAGCCTAAAAGCCTCTAATTCAGGGGTCACCAACGCGGTGCCCGCGGGCACCAGGTAGCCCGTAAGGACCAGATGAGTAGCCCGCCGGCCTGTTCTAAAAATAGCTCAAATAGCAGCACTTACCAGTGAGCTGCCTCTATTTTTTAAATTGTATTTATTTACTAGCAAGCTGGTCTTTAATTCTAAGAGAGACAAAACTCAAATAGAATTTGAAAATCCAAGAAAATATTTTAAAGACTTGGTCTTCACTTGTTTAAATAAATTCATTAATTTTTTTACTTTGCTTCTTATAACTTTCAGAAAGACAATTTTAGAGAAAAAATACAACCTTAAAAATAATTTTAGGATTTTTAAACACATGTACCTTTTAAATTCCTTCCTTTTCTTTCCTGACAATTTAAATCAATGTTCAAGTAAATTTATTTTTTTTATTGTAAAGAATAATAAATACATTTTAATTTAATTCTTCATTTTAGCTTCTTTTTTTTCGACGAAGAATATTTGTGAAATATTTCTTCAAACTTATTATGATTAAAATTCAAAAAAATTATTCTGGCAAATCTAGAAAATCTGTAGAATCAAATTTAAATCTTATTTCAAAGTCTTTTGAATTTTTTTTTAAATTTTTGTTCTGGAAAATATAGAAGAAATAATGATTTGTCTTTGTTAGAAATATAGCTTGGTCCAATTTGTTATATATTCTAACAAAGTGTAGATTGGATTTTAACCTATTTAAAACATGTCATCAAAATTCTAAAATTAATCTTAATCAGGAAAAATTACTAATGATGTTCCATAAATTCTTTTTTTTAATTTTTCTCTTCTTTTTTTCGGTTGAATTAAGAATTTTAAAGAGTCGAAATTGAAGATAAACTATGTTTCAAAATTTAATTGTCATTTTTTTCGGGTTTTCTCCTCTTTTAAACCGTTCAATTAAGTGTAAATATCATTAATTATTAATAATAACATAGAGTTAAATGTAAATTGAGCAAATTGGCTATTTCTGGCAATTTATTTAAGTGTGTATCAAACTGGTAGCCCTTCGCATTAATCAGTACCCAAGAAGTAGCTCTTGGTTTCAAAAAGGTTGGTGACCCCTGCTCTAATTCATATTAAACACTGTTGTTGTTGTTTTTATTTACTGAATTTACTAGTGTTTACAGTATTTACAGGGTGGTCTATTTTGTTCCAAAAACTTAAGAACATGTTTGTTTCATACTTTCAGGTATGTACAGTATAACTCTCTGGTATAACTTACAACCTACCTCACTGTACCTCAGGAATTAATTGATTATTTTATTACATGGTTTGCACAAATGAAAGAGAGTGGGGTTGTATGACATCTGTTGTAATTGCACTGGCAGACAGGGCCAAGTTGAGCATATGTGTTCCGCATCCATCACTCATATTTTGGGCATGTTTATGTTCATTGTACTTTAACAAATTCGGAGAAATAAAGCCACAATTGCTGAAGTAGAATGTTTTTGTTTTTTGGCTTTTTTGGAGTAATGAACTTTGATTCCACTGTTACCACTTTATCTGTGTGTAATACACAATCCTTGGATCAGAAATTTGCTGTTGGGTGGAAACCTTATATGTCTGAAACCATTCCTTTATTGTTATTATTTGTGAAAATAGCAGATCTGCAAGCTTACAACGGGTTGAACTTATAGATCTGCTGCTTTTTTCACAACTTATGTGTGACACTGCCCATCAGCAATCTCCAATACTGATTGACCTAAATTAATTTGTTAAAAGACTATACCTATATACTTATATTCAGTGTTGGGTTAGTTACTGAAAACCAGCAACTAGTTACAATTACTAGTTACTTTATTTCAAAAGTAACTCAGTTACTAACTCAGTTACTTACACCAAAAAGTAATGCGTTACTGTGAAAAGTAACTATTTAGTTACTTCTTTTTTCCCCCCTTTTTTTAAGGCTCCCATTAATGCCCTTTTAGCCTTCATTTCAGTACTGTTATTGCACTGGAGAATAATACCATCTGTTGATCAACTTGACATGCATTTGCATCACTGAACTCAGAAAGTAATGTGGTCTACATACAACACACAAACAATGTGGTCTACAGACAACACACAAACAATGTGGTCTACATACAACACACAAACAATGTGGTCTACATACAACACACAAACAATGTGGTCTATAGACAACACACAAACAATGTGGTCTACAGACAACACACAAACAATGTGGTCTACATACAACACACAAACAATGTGGTCTACAGACAACACACAAACAATGTGGTCTACATACAACACACAAACAATGTGGTCTACAGACAACACACAAACAATGTGGTCTACATACAACACACAAACAATGTGGTCTACATACAACACACAAACAATGTGGTCTACAGACAACACACAAACAATGTGGTCTACAGACAACACACAAACAATGTGGTCTACATACAACACACAAACAATGTGGTCTACAGACAACACACAAACAATGTGGTCTACAGACAACACACAAACAATGTGGTCTACAGACAACACACAAACAATGTGGTCTACATACAACCCACAAACAATGTGGTCTACATACAACACACAAACAATGTGGTCTACAGACAACACACAAACAATGTGGTCTACAGACAACACACAAACAATGTGGTCTACATACAACACACAAACAATGTGGTCTACATACAACACACAAACAATGTGGTCTACAGACAACACACAAACAATGTGGTCTACATACAACACACAAACAATGTGGTCTACATACAACACACAAACAATGTGGTCTACATACAACACACAAACAATGTGGTCTACAGACAACACACAAACAATGTGGTCTACAGACAACACACAAACAATGTGGTCTACATACAACACACAAACAATGTGGTCTACATACAACACACAAACAATGTGGTCTACAGACAACACACAAACAATGTGGTCTACATACAACACACAAACAATGTGGTCTACATACAACACACAAACAATGTGGTCTACATACAACACACAAACAATGTGGTCTACATACAACACGCAAACAATGTGGTCTACATACAACACACAAACAATGTGGTCTACATACAACACACAAACAATGTGGTCTACGTACAACACACAAAGACAAAGATATGTTTCAAATGGCCAATTTATTTCAGGCCAGAAAAAATTGACAAAACTATTTTAAATAGCTGCAACATAATGGCACTTTAACTTTAACTCTAAGTAGATAGGATCTTTGATCCAAGACACAACTTACATTTAACTAAAATGTTATTTTCTTTGTGCTCGACAAAAGAAAAGTATTGAGAATGTCTCCATGTTAAAAAAAACTCGACTTCTGGCTTCACCATGATGTCTTGTTAGTTGTTATGAGAGTAGCGTATGTGTGTGTGTGTGTGTGTGTGTGTGTGTGTGTGTGTGGCCCTTTAAGATATGACAACATGTGAGGTGAGTGACGTCAGTGAGTGAGTGGGCGAGAGAGGTGAGGGAGCGGCGACAGTGAGTGCGTGCAGGTGTTCCAGCTTGGTGGATGGCTGTGTCCAATAAAGTCACAAAGTTGCAACAAACCGCCGGTCTCGTCATTCACCCTCAGCTGTAAAGACCCTCTTCCGGGTAAAGTGAAGGTTGTTAGCCTCTTATTTTCCACCGGACCGCTCCAATAAAACACACTCAGATCTTCAGTTTCTAGCCGATACTACATAAAAATAACGTAAAATAACGCAGTAACGCATCATGCAGTAACGGTAACTGAGTTACTGCATATAAAAAATAACGCGTTAGATTACTAGTTACCGCCAAAACTAACGGCGTTACAGTAACGCGTTACTAAGTAACGCGTTAGTCCCAACACTGCTTATATTATACTTTTTATTCTTTTTTTTTGGACTAAAACTAGACTCAAACCTTTTTGACTTTTCATCGACTAAAACTAGACTAAAACCCTTTTGAGTTTTCGTGGACTAAAACTGGACTAAAACTATCACATATAAAAGTGACTAAAATGTGACTAAAACTAATAAGCATTTTAGTCCAAAAGACTAAGACCAGATGTAAGATGGTTGTCAAAAACAACATTGACCTTATTGCAGTGAAACTTGCCAAAGCAAATATTAACATTGCTGTATGTATACTTTTGACCCAGCAGATTTGCTCACATTTTCAGTAGACCCATAATAAATTCATAAAAGAACCAAACTTCGTGAATGTTTTTTGTGACCAACAAGTATGTGCTCCAATCACTATCACAAAAAAAATAAGAGTTGTAGAAATGATTGTAAACTCAAGACAGCCATGACATTATGTTCTTTATAAGTGTATGTAAACTTTTGACCGCGACTGTATATACATACAGTATAAATGTATGTTTATTCAAAGGTATGTAAATATTTCTGCGGAAATAACTCATTTCGCGACGTATACATCTGCGGCTAATATAGGGGAAACTATTTTTCAAATATGTATTTTTTCTTGCCAAGGACTAGAACACCTCGCTGCTCAGACAGGCTTTTAGCCCAGAGTGCTAAATTGTGTTGTTGTTTTTTTCACACTCTGCTCCGATGGCAAACTGAGACACGGCGGTTGCCATGGAGACGGCTGACATCCCCTCCCCCCCCCCCCCCCCCCCCCCCCCCTCCACCGGCCCTCGGGTAAACAGGACAAAAGCGCCAACATTAGCCGTGACAGCAGGTGGTTTTTGTCTCACCTTTCCTTTTTTTTTTTGTTGTTTTGACTGACCGTCGCAAGATGGAATAAAAGCCAAAGAACAATGCGTATGTATACCTGCGGGGGCTCGGCTGCCATCTTGTCCGTCACGCCGCACTTGTAAATGCACGTCTCAAGGCCGCCGGCGTGAGAGAAACGCAGAGTGTGAGTGACAAGTGAGACATTTTGGATTGTTTGCCAGCTTGCTTACTCTTGACGGCTGCTAGCACGCCGTCCTATTACCTTACAATGGCGTCGTTCAGAAGTCTGGGCTGGATATTGACAGCAGGGAAGGGAAACTTTAACAAGCAGCGTGGGCAGGTGATGTCAATTTGATTTAAAAAAATATATAAATATGTATAATTTAAAATAAAATCAACATTTGCTCTAAGGCAGGGGTGTCAAACTCATTTTAGATGGGGGGCCACATGGAGAAAAATCTACTCCCAAGTGGGCCGGACCAGTAAAATCACGGCACGATAACTTAAAAAATAAAGACAACTTCAGTGAACAATGGGAGACCGGGCTTTCTGCTCCGCTGCTCCCAGTCTGTGGAACGCTCTCCCTGACCACCTGAGGGCACCACAGACTGTGGATGCTTTTAAAAAAGGCTTAAAAACCCTTCTTTTTAAAAAAGCCTTTTTTTTTTTTTTTTAGATATATGCATACTAGTTTTAGCTATTTGGCTGTTCTAGTTTTTATTTATTTTTTATTATGTTTTTATTTTTTCTAATTTATTTATTTATTTTATTTTATTTTTTAAATACACTGTAGCACTTTGAGGTTGTTTACTCAATGTAAAGTGCTTTTTACAAATAAAATCTATTATTATTATTATTATTATTAAAAAAATAATATAAAAATTAAATTACAGGATGTTATTTATGTAGTTTGCTTACATCGTGTGGTATATTTTTTTTATTTTTTTACATATGTAGCATAATCTAGAAAGACACAAATAATTGCTATTGTGACATCTAGTGGACACAATTAAAACAGCAGTTTCTTTCATTCAAAAATTTCAGCTAATTTTTATACTTAGTAAACTCATCCCACGGGCCGGATAAAACCTGTTCACGGGCCTGATTCGGCTCACGGGCCTTACGTTTGACACCCCTGCTCTAAGGCAAGGAGATAAAACAATACAGTGGAACCTCGATTTACAAACTTAATTGGTTCTTGAACACGGTTCGCCAACCGAAAGGTTCCTATAGTGCAGAGGTGTCAAAGTCGTTTTCACTGGGGGCCACATCACAGTTATGTTTGGCCCCAGAGGGTCACTTCTAACAGTGGATATTATTATTACACAATTTTTTTAATGCATTTTTTTAGTAGATTTTTTTTTTAAAGTAAAATGTAATAAATAAATAAAAAGGTAAGTTGCAATAACTTCACCTCAAAATGTAGTGTATATTACTGTAAATGAGAAAACAGTACTCCTGTTTTTATGGTAAAAAAAATTTTAAAAAAAATTTAAATGCAACCTTACGGTAAAATTTTGGCACCTGAGCCACCAGTTTGTTTGTTTGTGTTTTTACCGCAAATCAACAACTGTAGATTTTTCGGTGCATTACCACAGTGACAGTTTATTACAGTAAAAAAAAAGTGCGGTGTTTTTCATTGAAAGAAAAATGCTGTAAAAAACACCGTACATTTCACAATTTTACCATGAAATCTATTGCTACTTTTACATTGCACAATTTGATGGATAACTTGCTTTGACATCGTTATTATTAGCATTTATTTCTATTTAAAAAAATGGTTTGAATGTCTGATAATATATTTTTGCATAATTAGACAATATTTAAGTTAACACAATTTGCTATGACATGGAGTACATATATTTTTTTCTTTCTTTCTCTAATGAATTTCTTTCTTTCAAAATAGAAAGAAAGAATATTATATTTATTAAACAGTACTTTATTGATACCTATTATTTGCAGGCTTTTGAGGGCCAAATAAAATGATGTGGTGGGCCACATCTGGCCCCCGGGCCTTGAGTTTGACACATATGCTATAGTGAAACAGCCTTCCCCACAAAAAACAATGTCAATGGTTTTGTGTTTTTGTACACATACACTACCGTTCAAAAGTTTGGGGTCACCCAAACAATTTTGTGGAATAGCCTTCATTTCTAAGAACAAGAATAGACTGTCGAGTTTCAAATGAAAGTTCTCTTTTTCTGGCCATTTTGAGCGTTTAATTGACCCCACAAATGTGATGCTCCAGAAACTCAATCTGCTCAAAGGAAGGTCAGTTTTGTAGCTTCTGTAACGAGCTAAACTGTTTTCAGATGTGTGAACATGATTGCACAAGGGTTTTCTAATCATCAATTAGCCTTCTGAGCCAATGAGCAAACACATTGTACCATTAGAACACTGGAGTGATAGTTGCTGGAAATGGGCTTCTATACACCTATGTAGATATTGCACCAAAAACCAGACATTTGCAGCTAGAATAGTCATTTACCACATTAGCAATGTATAGAGTGTATTTCTTTAAAGTTAAGACTAGTTTAAAGTTATCTTCATTGAAAAGTACAGTGCTTTTCCTTCAAAAATAAGGACATTTCAATGTGACCCCAAACTTTTGAACGGTAGTGTATATACATACATATTTGTGTATATTTGTATGTATGTATGTGTATATATGTGTATTTATATATGTACATATGTGTATATATGTATATATGTGTATATATGTGTATATATATGTACATATGTGTATATATGTGTCATGTCTGTTCATGTTTTTGTTTTGGCCATGTGTTTGTTTTTTGGACTCTTTTTAGTTCCTGGTTGCACTTCCTTGTTTGTTCGTTTCCATAGCAACTCAATAGTTTTCACCTGTCCTGTCACGCACCTGTTTCACGTTTTGAGTCACGCACCTGTTTTCACTGATCATGTCACTATTTAAATCTGTCTGTTTCTGTTGTTCGTCCTGGCGACCTCGCACTTTTTCATCCCTCTACTTCATGTCACGTTCACAGTTCTTTGCCAAGTAAGTTTTTGTTTATTAATGCCACAGTTTGTGTTTTTGTTTTATTGTTCATAGTTTCTGCCTTTGTGCAAGTTTTGTGTTCATACCCAAGTTTTGTATTTCCGCCTTTGTGTGCGCCTTTTGTTTGCTTCCTTTTTTTGTAGTTTATTAGTGTTAAAATAAATAATGTATGTAAATTCACGCCTTGCCCGCGCCAATTTTCCGTTGCCTTCTGGAGAAACAAAACCCAAGAACCAAGTCGTGACAATATGTATATATGTGTATATATATATATATATATATATATATATATATATATATATATATATATATATATATATATATATATATATATATACACACATATATATATATATACACACATATATATATATATATATAACATAACAAAATATCTCTATTTTATCCAAACACAAAAAATGAGCTAAAAAAGTTAGCATGCTAATGTTAGCATGTTAACTTTAGCATGCAAACAGTTAGCATGTGTCACAAAACAAGTTATATGATTCTGGGGTAAACGGTTGCAAGATGAGCTAAAAAAGTTAGCATGCTATATTCATGCTAATGTTAGCATGCTAACAGTTATCATATGTTCGGGCGGCATGGCGTAGTGGGTAGTGCGCCCGTGTCAGAAACCTGAGGGTTGCAGGTTCGCTCCCCGCCTCTTACCATGCCGTTGGGTCCTTGGGCAGGACACTTCACCCTTGCCCCCGGTGCCGCTCACACCGGTGAATGAATGTTGAATGAATGATAGGTGGTGGTCGGAGGGGCCGTAGGCGCAAATTGGCAGCCACGCTTCCGTCAGTCTACCTGTAGCTGTGGCTATGAAAGTAGCTTACCACTACCAGGTGTGAATGAATGATGGGTTTTTAACATGTAAAGCGACTTTGGGTACTTAGAAAAGCGCTATATAAATCCCAGGTATTATTATTATTATTATGTCACATACCAAGTTATAGGAATCTTGGTTAAAAGGTTGCGAAATGAGATTAAAAAATGTTTTACCCAGCCTGCTAACGTTTGCATGCTAACAGTTAGCATGTGTCACATACCAAGTTATATGACTCTGGGGTAAACGGTTGCAAAAATAGCTGAAAAAGTCAGCATGCTAATGTTAACATGTTAGCAGGCTAGTGTGGCATTGTGGCATTCACACAGTAATAATGCATTCAAATAGATGAGCCATATTAACTTAAAGGCCTACTGAAATGAATTTTTTTTATTTAAACGGGGATAGCAGATCTATTCTATGTGTCATACTTGATCATTTCGCGATATTGCCATATTTTTGCTGAAAGGATTTAGTATAGAACAACGACGATAAAGATTGCAACTTTTGGTATCTGATAAAAAAAAGGCTTGCACCTACCGGAAGTAGCGTGACGTAGTCAGTTGAACATATACGCAAAGTTCCCTATTGTTTACAATGATGGCCGCATGAAGTGAGAGAGATTCGGACCGAGAAAGCGACAATTTCCCCATTAATTTGAGCGAGGATGAAAGATTTGTGGATGAGTAAAGTGCAAGTGAAGGACTAGTGGGGAGTTGAAGCTATTCAGATAGGGAAGATGCTGTGAGAGCCGGGGGTGACCTGATATTCAGCTGGGAATGACTACAACAGTAAATAAACACAAGACATATATATACTCTATTAGCCACAACACAACCAGGCTTATATTTAATATGCCACAAATTAATCCTGCATAAAAACACCTGCGTGTTTGTTATGCTAGCTCCTAGCTCCTCTGCTAGCTCCTAGCTCCATAGAACACGCCAATACAATTCAAACACCTGATCAACACACACAATCACTCAGCCCAAAAGACCGTTTACCTAACCCAAGGTTCATAAAGCTTATATATTTTTAAAAAGTTGCGTACGTGACGCGCACATACGGTCAAGTTATCGAATGTTTAGCAGCCAAGGCTGCATACTCACGGTACCTGATATTCAGCTAGGAATGACTACAACAGTAAATAAACACAAGACATATATATACTCTATTAGCCACAACACAACCAGGCTTATATTTAATATGCCACAAATTAATCCTGCATAATAACACCTGCGTGTTTGTTATGCTAGCTCCTAGCTCCTCTGCTAGCTCCTAGCTCCATAGAACACGCCAATACAATTCAAACACTTGATCAACACACACAATCACTCAGCCCAAAAGACCGTTCACCTAACCCAAGTTTCATAAAGCTTATATATTTTTAAAAAGTTACGTACGTGACGCGCACTTACGGTACGGTACGTGTTATGCTAGCTCCTAGCTCCTCTGCTAGCTCCTAGCTCCATAGAACACGCCAATACAATTCAAACACCTGATCAACACACACAATCACTCAGCCCAAAAGACCGTTCACCTAACCCAAGGTTCATAAAGCTTATATATTTTAAAAAAGTTACGTACATACGCAAAAAAAGCCAAAGCTGCATACTCACAGTAGCACGTCTGCGTCTTTGTCATCCAAATCAAAGTAATCCTGGTAAGAGTCTGTGTTGTCCCAGTTCTCTACAGGCGTCTGTGTATCCAAATCAAAAGTCCTCCTGGTTAGAGTCTCTGTTATCCGAGTTCTTCCATCTTGACTGCATCTTTCGGGAATGTAAACAAAGAAGCGCCGGCTGTGTACTGTTGTGGCTGACTACGTTCGAAAAATACGTCCATTTCGCACCGACAACTTTCTTCTTTGCTTGCTCGGCTTCCTTCTCCATAATGCAATGAACATGATTGAAACAGATTCACGAACACAGATGTCCAGAATACTGTGGAATTATGAAATGAAAACAGAGCTTTTTCGTATCGGCTTCAATGTGGAAGGCATACCCGTGTTCGCCGGGCTACGTCACACGCATACGTCATCCTCAGAGGCGTTTCGAACCGGAAGTTTAGCGGCAAATTTAAAATGTCACTTTATAAGTTAACCCGGCCGTATTGGCATGTGTTATAATGTTAAGATTTCATCATTGATATATAAACTATCAGACTGCGTGGTCGGTAGTAGTGGCTTTCAGTAGGCCTTTAAGACCTGTCAGGTTCAAACACTGATGACATCTAATAATCAGACAAGAAGCAAGGAATCATGCAGAGACAGAGTTCAATTTACCGTATTTTCCGCACTATAAGGCGCACCGGATTATAAGGCGCACCTTCAATGAACGGCCTATTTTAAAACTTTGTTCATATATAAGGCGCACCGCATCATAAGGCGCACAGAATAGACGCTACAGTAGAGGCTGGGGTTACGTTATGCATCCCGTAGTTGCGAGACCTGTTGTGGCGCAATATTGGTCCATATATAAGGCGCACCGGATTATAAGGCGCACAGAATAGACGCTACAGTAGAGGCTGGGGTTACGTTATGCATCCCGTAGTTGCGAGACCTGTTGTGGCGCAATATTGGTCCATATATAAGGCGCACCGGATTATAAGGCGCACAGAATAGACGCTACAGTAGAGGCTGGGGTTACGTTATGCATCCCGTAGTTGCGAGACCTGTTGTGGCGCAATATTGGTCCATATATAAGGCGCACCGGATTATAAGGCGCACAGAATAGACGCTACAGTAGAGGCTGGGGTTACGTTATGCATCCCGTAGTTGCGAGACCTGTTGTGGCGCAATATTGGTCCATATATAAGGCGCACCGGATTATAAGGCGCACAGAATAGACGCTACAGTAGAGGCTGGGGTTACGTTATGCATCCCGTAGTTGCGAGACCTGTTGTGGCGCAATATTGGTCCATATATAAGGCGCACCGGATTATAAGGCGCACAGAATAGACGCTACAGTAGAGGCTGGGGTTACGTTATGCATCCCGTAGTTGCGAGACCTGTTGTGGCGCAATATTGGTCCATATATAAGGCGCACCGGATTATAAGGCGCACAGAATAGACGCTACAGTAGAGGCTGGGGTTACGTTATGCATCCCGTAGTTGCGAGACCTGTTGTGGCGCAATATTGGTCCATATATAAGGCGCACCGGATTATAAGGCGCACAGAATAGACGCTACAGTAGAGGCTGGGGTTACGTTATGCATCCCGTAGTTGCGAGACCTGTTGTGGCGCAATATTGGTCCATATATAAGGCGCACCGGATTATAAGGCGCACTGTCAGCTTTTGAGAAAATTTGAGGTTTTTAGGTGCGCCTTATAGTGCGGAAAATACGGTAGCTCGAGGAGACACGTCTTTTGGGCTGTATTCTAGTTACAGATCCAAACTACGTTCTAAAAGTCAAGCCCGTGCGCCTCCTCTATTTATTTGGAAGGGCCCTATTACATCACTGAAGCTGTCGCTGAGGGAAGGGGGTAATCTCGACAACTCCAGTAAGACACAATATATGATTATAGAACAGTGACGTGTAGTCAGGGGAGGCAGGGGAGGCAGGTGAGGCGGGGCCTCACGTGCCATCATGGAAAGAAAAAAAATTTAAAAAGAAAAAAAAATTATTAAATTGTTATATGTATCCAGTGATTATACTATAAAGTTATTTTCCATTTAACTTCACCAGTTTTAGATAAAAAAATTTTTAAATCGCTGAATTTTCACATTTGCCGTTCAAATACTGAGAAGAGACTAGGTCAGGGGTCGGCAACCTTTACCACTCAAAGAGCCATTTTGGCAAGTTTCACAAATTAAAGAAAGTAATGGGAGCCACAAAAAAATTTTTTAAATGAAAAACACCGCATAAAAAGCTTAAATGCTTTGTGCTATGTTAACCAGGGGTCTCCGACACACGCACCGGCACGCACTTTAATGTGGAAATTTGATGTTAGTGCAGCCCGCGAGTTTTGAAAGAATGGCGCTTGATAGCGTCATACTCGCCAACCCTCTCATTTTTCCCGGGAGACTCCCGAATATCAGAGCGTGATGACACTGCATTTGGCGCCCTCTACAGTCTGCCCTTAAAGTGTACCTGCTCGACCACATGTAGAATGCAGTTTCAGCTTGCTCACGTAAGTGACAGCAAGGCGTACTAGCTCAGCAGCCACACATCTTACACTGACGGTACCAATACCCAGAATCCCATGCAGCCCTAACTCTTCCGCTCAACCAACGCACAGAGGGGGGGGGGGGGGGGGGGTTGATGTGTGGGGGGATTTGGTGGTAGCGGGGGTGTATAATGTAGACCGGAAGAGTTAGGGCTGCATGGGATTCTGGGTAATGGTTGTGTTGTGTTTATGTTGTGTTACGGTGGGATGTTCTCCAGAAATGTGTTTTTCATTCTTTTTTGGTGTGGGTTCACAGTGTGGCGCATATTTGTAACGTAACAATGTTAAAGTTGTTTGATACGGCTACCGTCAGTGTAAGCTGTGTGGCTGATGAGTAAGTATGCTTTGCTGTCTCCTGTGTGTGCAAGTAATAACAACATGCAACATGTGGCTGGACTGGCGCGCTGTATGTAAATGCTATAGAGGACAATTACTGCAGTGCAATTAAGGCACGCCCTTTATTTAGTAATTAGAGTGTAAATAGGATTATTTTTTCCCTGGGAGTTATCTAGGAGAGACACTGAGATCCATAAACCTCCTGGGAAAATCGGGGGGGTCGGCATGTATGTAGCTGAGCCGCATCAGAGTGGTCAAGGAGCCGCAGGTTGCCGACCCCTGGACTAGGTGATCAGCAGCCAGTTGAGGCACGTCACTGCGTTGTACCTCAACATGGATTGCGGACTCGGCTAACTGCTGGCCTGCTGTGCAGTGAGACCGTATTGCTATATGAATTATATTATACATTTCCATAGTTTAGTTAGCTGAGGTATATAATGTACAGTGTATTTTCTCAACAACTGTATGTGTGTAAAGTATTACTTGTGCTGAGCAATCATAAAACTGCTGCGAAGACGCACTAGCTGAGGCTCGCAGTAATCCCGCCTCCTGGTGGTAGAGAATGCACCCCCGCCGTGGAATGCACCCCCTGACGGGAGTGTTATATCAACTAAAGCCCACACTTAAACTTTCCACGTGCAAGATTGAATCTATTTAAAAAAGTTATTTAATAAGAAGCCAAAAAGTGCAAAAACAATAATGTTCGTGTTGGAGGAGTTGGGAATGACTGCAGGGCCACAACATTAGGTACACCTGCAGACTGCAGCACGGATTTCATATTTCATTCATTCACAACTCCTCCAACACGAACATTATTGTTTTTGCACTTTTTGGCTTCTTATTAAATAACTTTTTTAAATAGATTCAATCTTGCACGTGGAAAGTTTAAGTGTGGGCTTTAGTTGATATAACACTCCCGTCAGGGGGTGCACTAATCCAGCACAACAGCGGCGCATGGACTTCATTTATAAGTAAAGGTAAGACCATAATAACGTTTTTTTTAATTAAATGTGCTTTTTTGTGTGCTACAGTTTGTATGTGTAAAGTTAAAGTTAAGTTAAAGTACCAATGATTGTCACACACACACTAGGTGTAATGAAATGTGTCCTCTGCATTTGACCCATCCCCTTGATCACCCCCTGGGAGGTGAGGGGAGCAGTGGGCAGCAGCGGCGCCGCGCCCGGGAATACTTTTTGGTGATTTAACCCCCAATTCCAACCCTTGATGCTGAGTGCCAAGCAGGGAAGAATGCTGGTATGAGCTTTTAAACATAACCCGTTAACTGCTGCCAATCAAATGGTGAATAAGATACTCTTTAGGGTTCATATGTTTGTAAATCTGACTGTGATGAAGTCAGTGCCTCACCAGCCATGAACCTCACCGCACGTCACTGTTATAGAATAAATAAAAATTAGTTGACGCAGGTCATATCGCCTTGTCGCTGCTCTGTCTGCGTCACGGCGGTGTTCAGCCTTGGCAGCCAGCAGGCCAAGTCTGGACACAAAAATAATGAAGTCGGCTGGCAATCTTTTGGACTGCCAGCTTTGCACAGATACAAAAATACCACTTCAGTACAATTGACAATAATTTATAGCAATGGCCCTTGAGCATAAAGTTAGTGTGATAATATATACATAATTATTCTAACAAGACCACAATGTATAAAACACTCTAAGCTACAAAACAAATTGAATTAAACAATTTGTGCAGATTAAAAAAATAAATAAATAAAAATGTATTAAATTGTGAGCATAATTTGAAAAAACAATTCAGTTCCCAAAATTAAAACGCTTTTTTTTTTTTAATTCAGTCAAAAAATACTTTTGTGATGAAGACACAAATGAGCCTCCATATATGAGGCTTATAGTAAGGTAGTATTCATTTTAGTCTGAAATTTAGTGGGATTCATGTCTTGTGTTGGATTTAATGAGCGTGTCAGGTGAGCGTCTGACTAACGAGACGAGTGCTGTGAAAGACCTTCAGTCTTTTTCATTCACGGCGGAAGGATGGCGACTGAAATAAAGCGCGACACACACTTGACTTTATCTGAGTGCTTCTTCAGAGTCACTTTCTCTAACTTTGATTTTTTTTTTAAAAAAGAAGAGGAACTTAAAGGTCTCGCTCTACTTTCTCGGCGGGCCGCCTCTTTGCACGCTGACAGCCAGGAACACAAGCAGAGGAAATTATAGCAGATTGTGAAAATTGATCCGGGGCTGCTGGTGGACACTTTTTTATAGCGGAACAAATGTAATATCGCAGTCCTCCTTTGCTGACTTTAAACATGACACAAACTCACTGGCCAAAACATCAGCACTGAAGTGCAATGCCGTGTCGGTCAAAGGCTCGGCTTTACCACAGCAAACATTGCATGCATAGCTAGGACGCTAGATAGCGACTTTAATTACTTTAGCACATGACTGTCAATGAAGGATGGCGTCATTTTCATTATTAGCTATGATCTTGTACAGATCTGGGCAAATTAAGGCCCGGGGGCCACATGCGGCCCGTTAAGTTTTTCAATCTGGCCCGCCGGACATTCCCAAATAATTTTTTTAGATGTTTAAGATGGAAAGTGTAGCTGCCATTATGATGTGCAGTGATGTTTTCAAATGACCGTAAGTCTTCAACTATACAAAGTATTTCAATTAGGGATGTTCGATAAAGGCTTTTTGCCGATATTCCGATATTGTCCAACTCTTAATTGCAGATACCGATATCAACCGATACCAATATATACAGTCGTGGAATTGACTAATTTGGACAACCAGGTATGGTGAAGATAATGTCCTTTTTAAAAAAATGAATAAAATAAAATAAGATAAATAAATTACAAACATTTTCTTGAATAAAAATTAAAGTAAAACAATATAAAAACAGTTACATAGAAACTAGTAATTAATGAAAATGAGTCAAATTAGCTGTTAAAGGTTAGTACTATTAGTGGAGCAGCAGCACGCACAATCATGTGTGCTTACGGACTGTATCCCTTGCAGACTGTATTGATATATATTGATATATAATGTAGGAACCAGAATATTAATAACAGAAAGAAACAACCCTTGAGTGTGAATGAGTGTAAATGGGGGAGGGAGGTTTTTTGGGGTGGTGTACTAATTGTAAGTGTATCTTGTGTTTTTTATGTTGATTTAATAAAAAATAAAATTAAATAAATAAAAAAACGATACCGATAATAAAAAAAACGATACCGATAATTTCCGATATTACATTTTAAAGCATTTATCAGCCGATAATATCGGCAGTCCGATATTATCGGACATCTCCAATTTCAATGGTCGGAATCTGCGCTTTTGCATGATATACTAGTTACTATGGTAATCTCATTAGTTACTATGGTAATCTCATTAGTTGCTATGGTAATCTCATTAGTTACTATGGTCATCTAATTATTTACTAAGGTCATCTAATTAGTTACTATGGTAATCTATTTAGTTACTGTGGTAATCTAATTAGTTACTATGGCAATCTATTTGAAATGCGGGTGTCAGGGACAGACGCGGAAGGAGATTTTTACAACAAAGTTGTAAAACTTAAAGGCCTACTGAAATTAATTGTTTTTATTTAAACGGGGGTAGCAGATCCATTCTATGTGTCATACTTGATCATTTCGCGATATTGCCATATTTTTGCTGAAAGGATTTAGTATAGAACAACGACGATAAAGTTCGCAACTTTTGGTCGCTGATTAAAAAAAGCCTTGCCTATACCGGAAGTAGCGTGACGTCACAGGAGCTAGTATTCCTCACAATTCCCCGTTGTTTACAATGGAGCGAGAGAGATTCGGACCGAGAAAGCGACGATTACCCCATTAATTTGAGCGAGGATGAAAGATTCGTGGATGAGGAACGTTAGAGTGAAGGACTAGAGTGTAGTGCAGGGTGTATCTTTTTTCGCTCTGACCGTAACTTAGGTACAAGCTGGCTCATTGGATTCCACACACTCTCCTTTTTCTATTGTGGATCACGGATTTGTATTTTAAACCACCTCGGATACTATATCCTCTTGAAAATGAGAGTCGAGAACGCGAAATGGACATTCACAGTGACTTTTATCTCCACGACAATACATTGTTGACGCACTTTAGCTACGGAGCTAAGGTGATAGCATCAGGCTCAAATGCAGATAGAAACAAAATTTTAAAAAACCCTGACTGGAAGGATAGACAGAAGATCAACAATACTATTAAACCATGAACATGTAAATACACGGTTAATAATTTCCAGCTTGGCGAAGCTTAACAATTGAAGCTAACTACGGAGCGGCGGCGGGCGTTGTAGCTTTCGACGACATCCCGGCCGCCATCAGAGTCGGCAAGAAACATTTATTTCCCCAAAGTTACGTACGTGACATGCACATAGCGACACGCACGTACGGGCAAGCGATCAAATGTTTGGAAGCCAAAGCTGTACTCACGGTAGTGCGTCTGCTATCCAGCTCAAACACAACACAACCTCCTGATTGTGTTGCTGTAGTCCGCCGCTAATACACCGATCGCACCTACAACTTTCTTATTTGCAGCCTCCATTGTCCATTAAACAAATTGCAAAAGATTCACCAACACAGATGTCCAGAATACTGTGGAGTTGTTCGATGAAAACAGAGCAGTTTGTACGGTGACACATTGGGTACGAATACTTCCGTTGCCATCGTGACGTCACGCGCATACGTCATCATACATTGATGTTTCCAACCGGACGTTTAGCGGGAAATTTAAAATTGCACTTTATAAGTTAACCCGGCCGTATTGGCATGTGTTGCAATGTTAACATTTCATCATTGATATATAAACTATCAGACTGTGTGGTCGGTAGTAGTGGCTTTCAGTAGGACTTTAAGTGATATATCAGATACATCAGATTGTAGGTGGGGTTTTTTAGGGTTTTTTTTGCGTTCATATTTCGCTTTTTGTTGCATTTTTGTCGCGTTTCGCTTAATTGTCAATCGAGAGGGGGAGCGACGTTCTTTGCCATAATTGTGTCCCATAGTAGCTCATTTTGTCTCGGACACATTTCTTGAAAATTCCGCCTCTAAAGTCATGGCGCACCTACTAACGAGATGGAGGTGTTTTGGTAGACCAGGAAAAAAAACGACAAAATCGAAAGAGGGTAAAAAGTAGGTGAGAAGTTTAGCCTGTCTCATTTTTGTACTTAAAAAAAAAATCTCAGAAAAAGGTTGGGATTTTTTCTAAGTACAGTTGATATGTTTTTAGTATTCAGTGTTTTATTGTTCATAGTAAAAAAAAAATTTTTTTTTTTTAGTTAATATTGTAAATTACACATTCTTTATTTTCATGTACATCCTGGTTTCTCATTCAGTAAAAAAAAATTAAAATTCCATTTAAGGCGGCCTATCATAACGTTTTTAGCATTTACACATTATTGTGAGGTTTTGTATTAGTGTTCCTAAAAATAGATATACTGGCCCCCAGACACATTTTTTTTAATTTAAATTTGGCCCCCGAGTCAAAATAATTGCCCAGGCCTGATCTTGTATTTGAGTATTGTGGGAGTTGTGATGATCATTCAAGATGGCTGCCGGCTAGATGCACCGGGTCACACAGCTCCAACAATCCATGAAAAAGCTTGAAAATAAGTCGACATCCATCCAGCAGAGCAACATCTTTATGAGGAAGATAAACATCAAACTGCCGGATCATTTTTGTGATTTTGGACTTGTTGGAGACTTTTTGATGACATGTGCTTCAATGCACTGACACGCCATCAATACTGGATTGCCTGGAATCTGAAAGTATTCTGAAAGATCACCTGGATTTTGAAAGGACTTTTCCTCACTAAAGAATGGCGACTAAGAAGTTAGCAGAAGAAATGGAAGAGGTGATAAAGTCTTTGAATTTCATGTCAGAGGAACTAAGCATAGTAGCAAAACAGCAAATGGGCCTTCTGGGTTTAATTGATGAACTTAAGCAGCTGAAGGCCATAATCAAAGACAAAGACAAGAAGATTGAAGAGCTTGAAAGAAGAGTGGACGATCTAGAGCAGGGGTGTCAAACTCAAATACAGAGTGGGCCAAAATTTAAAACTGAACAAAGCCGCGGGCCAAGGTTGAACAAATTAACCTTTTAATAGGGACCCAAACAAGTTTTGCATTGAATATTGAACAAGCAAGGCTTATATAACTTTATAGTGACATGCAAAATCAAGTTTCAAAAATAATAATAATAATAATTAAAAAATATCAATGGCATATCAAATACAATTGAAATTAAAAAAATTATATTTGCAGCCTTCTGAGGTAAATATCAACATTAACTTTTTCCACAGGCTAATAAATTTGAAAATAAAATAACAATGAATAAACCAACCATTCAGGACAACACACTGATCTAATCTGATGTGCCCAAGCCAGATACCTGCCATCTTTTCTTGGATGCTAGTTCATTAATGTCGGGGCTCAGGCTTTGAGCTGAGGCAACCTTCATTATCGAACGTAGGTGTTCATCAGTCATTATATCTCGTAGTTCACAGTCTTGGGGGCGTGCCTTAAAGGCACTGCCTTTAACGTCATCTACGAGCTGTCGTCACGTCCGCTTTTCATCCATTCTAACATCGTTCAGACCCAGTCACAAGATATGTGCGGCTTCTGTACGCACACACAAGTGAATGCCACGCACACTTGATCAACAGCGATACAGGTTACACTGAGGGTGACCGTATAAACAACTTTAACACTGTTAGAAATATACGCCACACTGTGAATCCACACCAAACAAGAATGACAAACACATTTGGGGAGAACATCCCGAGCACAACAGAACAAATACCCAGAACCCTTTGCAGTACTAACTCTTCCGGGACGCTACAAAATACACCCCCGCTACCACCAAACCCCACCTCAAGTTTTAAGATGGGACTTAAATGCTTCTACTGAGGTAGCATCTCTAACTGTTACCGGGAGGGCATTCCAGAGTACCGGAGCCCGAATAGAAAACGCTCTATAGCCCGCAGACTTTTTTTGGGCACTGGGAATCACTAATAAGCCGGAGTTCTTTGAACGCAGATTTCTTGCCCGGACATATGGTACAATACAATCAGCAAGATAGGCTGGAGTTAGACTGTGTAGTATTTTATACGTAAGTAGTAAAACCTTAAAGTCGCATCTTAAGTGCACAGGAAGGGGTCGGGGGGCGTGGTTATTTACAGCTAGAATTCACCAACTCGAGTATTTCATATATATTTCATATATATATTTTTATATATATCTATGTATGAAATACTTGACTTTCAGTGAATTCTAGCTATATATATATATATATATATATATATATATATATATTTATTTTATTTACATATAAATAAAATAAATAATTGAATTTCAGTGTTCCGGTGGCTATCCATTAGATGGCAGTATTGTCGTGTTTAACTTCTCCGTTCATGATGAGTATATCATTTCGGCCACCGTGTTCAATGGAGAAGTCTGTTCTACAAAATTTACAGGCAACATACACCTTCCCCTTCGAACTGTCCTGGATGAACTGAAATTCTTGTTTCCATTCGTTTTGGAACTTGCAAGCGTATTTCTTCAGCTTGCTCGTCGACGGTGTCGCCATGTCTGTAATTTCCTCGTTCTTCTGCTTCGTCTCCTTGTTGTGTGCGCAGTTGTTGATGTTATGACGTCAATGGGCAGGCAAGCTGTTTATATTGTGGGAAAGCGGACGTGAGAACAGGCTGTCCTCACTCAGTCTCAGGTCCGCATTGAGCTGGAGGGGGCGTGGCCTCCAGCTCCGGCTGAATACCGGGAGTTTGTCAGGAGAAAATCTCTGCCGGGAGGTTGTCGGGAGAGGCGCTGAATACCGGGATTCTCCCGCTAAAAACGGGAGGGTTGGCAAGTATGTTTTAGTAACACTCTTAAAGTGTGACTCAAACGAGAGAGTTGGGTCGAAGATAATAATGTTAGCATGCTGGCGTTTTAGCTAATGCTCGAGGTATACACGTATGCTAACGATAAGCTTCTTGCTTATTTGACCCAGGAATCATGCATTTTCTCATTCATTTTGTTCCTTGACGCTATCTGGCTAGCATGCTAACTGTTAGCATTTCAGGTCAGCTTTGGCTTTTCAGCATTCGCACGCAATTTCTAGTTTTTTTAGATCGAGTCTATGCATCGGAGGTTATTGTTGGACAGTGCGGGGCGTACATAATCCAGTGCTATTATCGGCTTTTATCCCAGGACTGATGCTTTCTACGCGCCAACGCCCTCTGCCAGGCTTCCAGCGTAATCGGGCCAAAACCTTTCACAAATTGCAGCCTGTGACATAATAATTAGATGAAATCAGCATCTCTCAAAGAGTATTAAAACCCAACGCCGTAATCCTCACGAAAGGAGGATTTGTCATTAGGCTGACGTATTATTCCGCGTCAAGTTAATCTGTTTACCTAATAAACTGGTAAATGAGCTAATTACGGAGACGCCGCGCGGCCACGGCCAATTTATTGATATAGATTTAAGGCCGCGTTTTATAACGCTGCGCTCCAAATTGATATTTGTTGTGATGATCCCTCCCTTTTTTGTGACTATACATAAACAATATATATTTCTCAGAAGACATTTTCCCATTAGAAATTATGCAAATGAGTAGGGACGCTCCATTTTTTTTTTAAGCCAATATAAATCTTTCTAAAAGCACTTTAAATATTAAACCCTTGATGGCAGATACATTTTTACAGCTTAATATGAACAAAACGACTCCACTTTTGACTCATTCTTATTCCTCATGTCAAAAATATAATAAAAAAAGTTTTTTTATCATCCTACAATAATAGCAAGTGTAGTCCTTATTGTCTCTCAGGGCAAAAGCCCATCTATTATCTTATCTTGATTTGAATCATATTCAAGAAGAATATTGAATCTATTTACAGTTTACCAAGTGTAAATCGTGTCAAATGGTGTGAAAATGTGTTCATTAAAATGTGTATAGCTTCTCCAAAAGAAGGAACTCGTGAAATAACTCATGAAAAATAAATTTACAATGCTAAAATGAACACACTTTTATAGTAGCATTAATAAACAAGTTTCTAAAATAAGCTGTCAGTAAAATTAAAATGTAAATACCGGTACCGGTACCAAAATATTGGTATCGGGACCGTACTAATACACACACACCGAGCACCCACTGGCAGAAATGTAGATCGGCGCCTATGACTTCTTATTTATATATACATATATATAAATATATATATATATATATATATATATATATATATATATATATATATATATATATATATATATATATATATATATATATATATATATATATATATATATATATATATATATATATATATATATATATATATATATAGTCGCGATCAAAAGTTTACATACACTTGTAAAGAACATAATGTCATGGCTGTCTTGAGTTTCCAATAATTTCTACAACTCTTATCTTTTTGTGATAGAGTGATTGGAGCACATACTTGTTGGTCACAAAAAACATTCACGAAGTTTGGTTCTTTCATGAATTTATTATGGGTCTACTGAAAATGTGACCAAATCTGCTGGGTCAAAAGTATACATTCGGCAATGTTAATATTTGGTTACATGTCCCTTGGCAAGTTTCACTGCAATAAGGCACTTTTGGTAGCCATCCACAAGCTTCTGCTTGAATTTTTGACCACTCCTCTTGACAAAATTGCTGCAGTTCAGCTAAATTTGTTGGTTTTCTGACATGGACTTGTTTCTTCAGCATTGTCCACACGTTTAAGTCAGGACTTGGGGAAGGCCATTCTAAAACCTTAATTCTAGCCTGATTTAGCCATTCCTTCACCACTTTTGACACGTGTTTGGGGTCATTGTCCTGTTGGAACATCCAACTGCGCCCAAGACCCAACCTCCGGGCTGATGACTTTAGGTTGTCCTGAAGAATTTGGAGGTAGTCCTCCTTTTTCAGTGTCCCATTTACTCTCTGTAAAGCACCAGTACCATTGGCAGCAAAACAGGCCCAGAGCATAATATTACCACCACCATGCTTGACGGTAGGAATTGTGTTCCTGGGATTATAGGCCTCACCTTTTCTCCTCCAAACATATTGCTGGGTATTGTGGCCAAACAGCTCAATTTTTGTTTCATCTGACCACAGAACTTTCCTCCAGGAGGTCTTATCTTTGTCCATGTGATGTCAAATGATATATATATATATATATATATATATATATATATATATATATTTATACATATACGCCCCTGCGGTACATGGACACAAAGTGTGTTGTTGGTATGGCAGCATGTAAGGACGGTCATGAAGACATTTTTCATTCCTATTGATCCCGTCCCTGAATCAAGTCTGCAGTCAATATTGCTCATATCGACATCCTTGATGTTCTTGGAGCTTCAAGAGCGCCTACTTGCTGGTGGACACACCAAAAAAAAAAAAGCTCAATGCAAATATGTGAAGGACACCTCTCAGTTGCCCACGTGATGGACTTATGTGTCCTGAGGGAGAAGACGTACAGGAGTCGCAGGCTTGTTGGGCTTCAGATGCTCTTTTCATTTGATTTGCTTCCATACAAAAAGGGTCCTTAGAGTAATGAGCCACATAGTGCGGCTCACGTGGCCCCCGTAGACCTCGCCGGGATGCTCGCAAGTGTCCTATTCTTTTGCACGCATTCTTTTCAAAACACAACCTTGAGCTTTGTCATCAGCCTGCAAGCAGAAGCAAAACAAAAACACATTCAAGTGGTTTCGAGGAGCACATTCATTTCCACTCGTCATTTACTTTCTGTTGAAAAGCGCCTCTTCCTCCTCTTTAAATACAAACCTTGGCGTCCCTCAAGGTTCACTACTAGATCCCTTGTTCATGTTCACCACCACTCTCTTCATGTTTATGAGCAGTGTTGGACGGTACATGCAGCAACGCTACACGCACATCCCAAAAAATGTGGAATGTGATACTGTACATGTGTTTTGGGAGGGGATCCGAAATTGGCCGAGAGACAAGGGTGTGGATATGTCCCCATTAACTAGAGAAGACATCAAATTTGGCATATTTATAAATGATGGTAACATAGAAATGTTTGTCAACATTATTATGCTCCAAGCACAAAAAAATCTACATAAATGTCGATTTCTGAAAGTAAAACCTACATTTTCTAATTGGCCTAATGGTTAAAAATGATCAATTCAATCTTGGAAAATGATTAAAAGTGCAAAAGCCCTTAAATTGATATCTTTATTGAAAAAAATTAAAGTGATTTACTTAGCCCTTTTTTGTCTTTTTGAATTTTGGTATATTATCATATTGTTTATTATTATTATTATTGTAATACTCTATTTGTATTTGCTCTAAATTTTCTTTCCTTTCCATAATTTGTGAAAGACAGTATTTGCTCAACCTGATGGATGTTTTGAAAATGTTGAGAAATGTGCCTTGGTGTTTTGTGTACATTGAGTATATATGTTTGTATGTACATTGTTCAATAAATATTTTAAAAATATATATATACACTACCATTCAAAAGTTTGAGGTCACATTGAAATGTCCTTATTTTTGAAGGAAAAGCACTGTACTTTTCAATGAAGATAACTTTAAACTAGTCTTAACTTTAAAGAAATACACTCTATACATTGCTAATGTGGTAAATGACTATTCTAGCTGCAAATGTCTGGTTTTTGGTGCAATATCTACTCTCCCGAAAATCTCCTGGGACAACCATTCTCCCGAATTTCTCCCGATTTCCAGCCGGACAACAAGGCACGCCCCCTCCAGGTCCATGCGGACCTGAGTGAGGACAGCCTTTCGTCACGTCCGTTTTTTCCTCCATACAAACAGCGTGCCGGCCCAGTCACGTCATAACATCTGCGGCTTTTGGAGAGTGCACAACTGCACACACAACAAGAAGGAGACGAAGCAGAAGAACGAAGAAGAGACAGTCATGGCGACGACGAGTAAGAAGAAGAAGTACGCTTGCAAGTCATCAGAGAGGGTGTTGAGCATGGTTAGAAAAATAGTGTCAGAGAACAGAACGAGGATGTACAATTACACCCTAAACTCACTCCTTTCCTGAAAATTATATTTCACAGATGGTGCCCATACTTATGCTCCTTCAAAGGCTGTGCTACTGGCTGCAAAGCATTGCACTTTCAAATACAACAATGAGTAGAGAGGAGAATTCAAGTTATATATATATATATATATATATATATATATATATATATATATATATATATATATATATATATATATATATATATATATATATATATATATATATATTAGGGCTTTTTTTTGTTTGAACTATTAAATGAACCAAAAATATGACTTATTTTATCTTTGTGAAAATATTGGACACAGTGGGTTGTCAAGCTTATGAGATGCGATGCAAGTGTAAGCCACTGTGACACTATTGTTCTTTTTTTAATTTTTTTTTATAAATGTCTAATGATAATGTCAATGAGGGATTTTTAATCACTGCTATGTGGAAATTGTAACTAATATTGATACTAATATTCATTTTTGTTTCACTACTTTTGGTTTGCTCTGTGTCGCGTTTGTGTCTCCTCTCAATTGCTCTGTTTATTGCAGTTCTGAGTGTTGCTGGGTCAGGTTTGGTTTTGGAATTGGATTGCATTGTTATGGTATTGATGTGTATTGTTTTATTGGATTGATTAATAAAAAAAAAAAATATTAAAAAAATATTAATAAAAAAAAAAAAAACTATTTTTTTTAAAATAAGAATCGATTCTGAATCGCACAACGTGAGAATCACGATTCGAATTCGAATCGATTTTTTCCCACACCCAGGTCTGGCCCTAACCAATCTGGCGCCCGAGGCAAGATTTTAGGTGGCGCCCCCACCCCCCCCCCCCCTTTGACCTTTTTTTTTTACTTAAAGTAAGCAAATTAACATATTATATGAGAATGTTATGTTATGATTATCTTTAACCGAATCACAGCAGTGCTCAAATTAAAAAACAGCATTCCCTCTCATGTGATATTGCTTAATTAACATTAATGATGTGCACTTTAACAACTAGGCTTACAACTATACCTAATATATAAAGGGGTGGAAAAGTGACTATTACCTGCAGGGCAAACATTAGCTAACCAGAAGGCAATAACAATGTAAACAAAAAACACCTGCTTAAAAGATCTAATACAAATGTCCCTGAGGAATGTAAGGTGGGAGTACTGTAATTACCTAATGTTACATTATTATTTCCATAACAATTTAGCCCCCTCCACAATATTAACCCGACGTTAAAACAGAACTAGCTATTTATTGATTAGCAATTGCCAAATCATGTAACATTAGCTTAATGCTAAAAAGCCAGGTTACTATCACATTCTGTAACAGACAAATAATTTAATGTAGGCTAACGTTACCTACCTGCTACCTCTGTCTTTTTCTCGTTTCTCCTCCTCTTTTTTTCTCTTTTTTCTTCCCTGGGCACCTGACAGTTTTGGCCGTTTTGACATCTTGTGTTGATTTTTTGATGTGGTAAGAGTCATGATACAAGAAGGAAGGGGGCGCACCGTGCGGGGGGGGGGGGGGGGCGTAATGTTGTAACAAATAATATTTCTATTAAATAGGCTTTACTTTGCATTTTAATTAACGTGGGATTATTTTTTGTATTTAGAAATAATAGTACCAACTTTTTTTTTTTTTTTTCTCCAACATTTGTGGCACTGGCTTGGCGCCCCCTGATGGACGGCGCCCTTAGCATTTGCCTATACGGCCTATGCCACGGGCCGGCCCTGCCCACACCCCTAATATATATATGTATATTTATTTATTTATTCAATTTGGCGATTTAAAAAAAACAAACTAGTGGAAGTCATCTTCCACTAGTTTGATGATGATTGGTTGTTTACTGTGATGAGTCATGATTGGTTACCATGAATTGATTAACGTGGACCCCGACTTAAACAAGTTGAAAAACTTATTCGGGCGTTACCATTTAGTGGTCAATTGTACGGAATATGTACTGAACTGTGCAATCTACTAATAAAAGTTTCAATCAACCAATCAATGGTTAAGATTGGGGCCAAACATTAGGGACTGGCCAATCAGAGGCAAGATAGGGCGGGTCATCGAACCAGGAAGAGAAATCACAACAGACATCCCAATGACGACGAGGGAGTCGGAGAAAAGAAGAGGGAATATTCAAGCGGGCGATTTAAAAAAAAGACACCTAGTGGAAGATAGCAGAGGGAATTGTCTTCTTTTATATTTGTCTTTTAGCGATGTAAACGACGCCCAGGAGACCCACAATGCGTCCACTTGACCACATTTGGACAAACGTATGCGTCTGGATAAAACAATCATTTGACTTGTTTACCATGTAAGCCCAAATAGAAGCTGCTCTCGACGTGGAATACACAGCTGAGAACACACATTAAGGTGAGTTCAAGCACATAAATATTACTAACTGTTCCCAAACAACACACAAGTCGTTGTTGTATGTCAAGATATAGATATATGCTGTTTAAGTTACTGTAGACCGAGAACATGAACAACATTATAGGGGTGGGCCAAAGATAATGCAACTTAAATACATTCATACAGTGGGGTGCAGGGACCCCTAGAGGTAGTTGTAGGGCAGGGGTGTCCAAAGTGTGGCCCTAGGGCCATTTGCGGCCCGCAGGTAATTTTTTAACGGCCCCACAGCACATTCTAAAAATATGATGAAAAAAAATAAAAACATAAAAAGTGGTATAAAAGAGCAAACAGGTGAAATGTAACAAGAAAACATTATTTACTATAATAACACAAAGCTGCCATGCAGGCTGTTTCTTTCTTAAAAAAATACTAATGAATCAAAATCAATGTCATTATGAATTATTGACCTATTCAAGGCTCTATTTACTTCACATTAAATATTCCACTTTAAAATATTTTTTGGGGAAAATGTTGCATATTTTTTGGTTGCCATTTTAAAAAACAAAGTTTTTTAAAGAAGGGCCTAAAACAAACAAACAAAAAGATAAACAACAATAAAACTTATAATTGACGGATAGATCTGAAGTTGATCTTGAGACTATTGTGGTAAAAGTTTAAAAGAATGTTGGATGTATTTTTTTAAACTTTACTGAGCAGTACCATTTTGGATTCCCAATAATTTTAGTGGGACTTTTTTTTTTTCAAGTGTCATTGCTCAAAAAAATAATGTATTAAAATTAATGTTGTTATGAGTTATTGACCTTTTTAAGACTCCAATTATTGTATAATCTCAAATATTCCACTTAAAAATTTTATTGGGGGAAAGTATTGCATATTTTGTGTTTTTTTTCCATAAAAAAAAACGGTTTTCCTTGACAAAAATGGCATACAACATAACTCTTTAAAAGCGTTATATTGACAGATAGACCTAATGTTGATCTAGAGATTTAAACCTTGAATAATAATAATAATAATAATAATACTAAATAATGACACATTTGTAATATTTTTTTTGACCAAAACCTTTTGGGGTCCCCGGGATCAAGTCTGAGTGGAGGCCTAAATGTATCTTTTTTATACATATATTGTACTGGTTTTTAAAATAAAAAATATCAAAATGGCCCCCGCTTGCTTTGATTTTTCAGTGTGCGGCCCTCAGTGGAAAAAGTTTGGACACCCCTGTTGTAGGCTGTCCCCAGCTCATACTTGGCAACCTTGAGACCTCCAAATTCAGGAGATGTTGGGGGGCCGGAGGGTTGTATATATTTTCAAGTATTTCTTATATATATATATATATATATATATATATATATATATATATATATATATATATATATATATATATATATATATATATATATATATATATATATATATATATATATATATATATATGTCTTAATTAGATTATCCAAAAAATAGTGCTTGATACCGTGGTAGAGCGTAATATGTAAAATCTCCTGAGGATTGAGGAAAACCCCTCATGAAACAGGCCTGTAGAGATGAAATAGTCTTGTGATTTTTCCCCCACACATATATATATATATATATATATATATATATATATATATATATATATATATATATATATATATTAGAGGTGTGGGAAAAAATCGATTCGAATTTGAATCGCGATTCTCACGTTGTGCGATTCAGAATCGATTCTCTTGTTTTTTTTAAACTATTTTTTTTATTTTTTTTAAATTATTTAGTAATGTTTTTTTTTTATTTTTTATTAATCAAGCCAACAAAACAATACACAGCAATACCATAACAATGCAATCCAATTCAAAAACCAAACCCGATCCAGCAACACTCAGAACTGCAATAAACAGAGCAATTGAGAGGAGACACAAACGCGACACAGAGCAAACCAAAAGTAGTGAAACAAAAATGAATATTATCAACAACAGTATCAATATTAGTTACAATTTCAACACAGCAGTGATTAAAAATCCCTCATTGACATTATCATTAGACATTAATAAAAAAAAATTAAAAAGAACAATAGTGTCACAGTGGCTTACACTTGCATCGCATCTCATAAGCTTGACAACACACTTTGTCAAATATTTTCACAAAGATAAAATAAGTTATATTTTTGGTTTATTTAATAGTTAAAACAAATTTACATTATTGCAATCAGTTGATAAAACATTGTCCTTTACAATTATAAAAGCTTTTTACAAAAATCAACTACTCTGCTTGCATGTCAGCAGACTGGGGTAGATCCTGCTGAAATCTATGTATTGAATGAATAGAGAATCCTTTTGAATCGGGAAAAAATCGTTTTTGAATCGAGAATCGTGTTGAATTGAAAAAAAAAATCGATTTTGAATCGAATTGTGACCCCAAGAATCGATATCGAATCGTGGGACACCCAAAGATTCACAGCCCTAATATATATAAATAATCCGTTCATGAATGAGTATATCCGTTCGGCCACCGTGTTCAATGGAGAAGACTGATCTACAAAATTTGCAGGCAGCATACCCCTTCCCCTTCGGGCTGTCCTGGATGAACTGAAATTATTTTTTCCAATCATTTTGGAACTTGCAAGCGTACTTCTTCTTCTGACTCGTCGTCGCCATGTCTCTTCTTCGTTCTTCTGCTTCGTCTCTGTTATGTTTTTAGACATTACTACTTGCCGTAGTTTTGAAGCAATGCATGATGGGAATCCGGATGTTGTGTGTCAGTGTATTAACGTGCCGGCTGGAATAAACACACGCTGAGAAATAGCTCCGTGCCTGCCTACTTTATGGGTTATAGATAAACCTATGGATAACGGAGACATATATATAATAGTCTCCTTTTCAGGTGAGAGAGAACGCCCCCAATATTGTTGTCCGGGTGGAAATCGGGAGAAATTCGGGAGAATGGTTGCCCCGGGAGATTTTCGGGAGGGGCACTGAAATTCGTAAGTCTCCCGGGAAAATCGGGATTGTTGGCAAGTATGCCCCAGCTAAATGACAGTTAATAGTAATGGACCCTTACTGGGACTATTTGTACGCTCTCAGTTACATTACCATTATTACCTATCTAGGAACCTAAAATGTAGGAGTTGGGGAAAATATGTTTACTTCAAATACGACCCCGAAAGGGACAAGCGGTAGAAAATGGATGGATGTTCACGTTTATCAATTTCCCTTCATGTGAAGATGGAGTTTGTTAAAGGGGAAGTGCACTTTTTTTGGCATTTTGCCTGAAACATCTCAGCACCTCCATTAAGGTTTTATGTACGTTATGTAAGTATATATGTACCGTATTTTCCTGACCATAGGGCGCACCGGATTATAAGGCGCAGTGTCGATCAGCAGGTCTATTCAGGTCTAGTTTCATACAAAGGGCGCAGCGGATTATAGGGCGCATCAAAGGGGTCATATAATATTATTTTTTGTCCACATTTAAAACACTTCCTTGTGGTCTACATTAAATTAGAAATGGCAACAGCGGAGGATGAATGTCCCATAACGAGAAGATCGAGAAAAAGAAGGAGCTTATCGACTACGACGTCCACAGGGACTACAATGCACATTTTTAGGATTTAGGCAGATCCCAAATATTGTGTATCAAGAGCAAGATTATTATTTCAGTGTTAATCTTTGAGTGGGCCCTCTGTAGTGGAAAAATTAGGACCCCAAAGTCCATTTCAAATTAATGAAGAGTCGTGTAATTAACAGGGCTGTGAATCTTCGGACATCACACGATTCAATTCTTGAGGGTAACGATTCGATTCAAAAAAAATTTTTTTTTTTTTTTTTTATGAAGTAAAATCCAAGTCATTTGAAAATCAATTAAAAAAAAAAAATCCCTAGTAATAATCATGATTACAATGGCAATCAAAATATTTTTGCCATAATCGTCCAGCCCTATTTGATTGGTTTAGAAAATATAAAAGTATTATTATTAATATTATTTTATTATTTTATTTTATTTTTTGTCTTGTCCAGCTTCTCAGGCAAATTATATTGTTGATGTAGTTGCCCATATCGGCTGTGCAAATTTACTCGGCTGTTAAAATTTACATAAAAATATTATTAAAGATGCGAGCAGCGTTGAAAGGGTCCTCGCCCCCTCCTTGCACCGCAGGGTTGATGCAAGTCGGCAGTCACACAATCCCCTGACCCACCACCAAAAGCGTGGAGCAAAGTTATTTAAGTTTCGTGTTGTATGTCGAGTCTCCAAAGCTCCGCCCACATAACGCCATTGGAGTTGATATCACATGTATCCATGATCAAACATCGACGTTTAACCTTCATGTAAGTTAAGAAGGATATCCGATCATTTAAAGAGAAGTATTGACAGTTTGATGGCTGATGGCGTGGAACAGTTTTAACTACCAGGCTCCGCCCACTATGAGTTGGTACGAGCATCCTGCACTTCTGGGTGTCCTCATCATAATTTAAAATGGCCGAAAGCCATCAGAGCAATGTTTGTCGCCGAGCCACGCCCACATCTTATGGCGTAAGAAAAATGTATTTTGCAATTTGCCATCACCTCCATGTGTAGTGTCTGTCATTTTAACCACAGCTCATTTGACCCAAGTACTTAGGCGGAGTTTGGTAAAGTATGACCCCATCTTTGCAATGAAAAATGGCCAAAAACCACAGATGCCTAGTTTAGCATCATGCCACGCCCACATCTTATGGCGTAGGACAAATTTGTTCGCAATTTATCTTTACGTCCATGTATATTATCTGTAATTTTAAGAGCAACTCATTTCGTCATAGTCCATGGGAGGAATTCGTTAAAGTACGACCCAGTATTTGATCCGAAAAACGTCCGAAAACCAAAGATGCTCTGTTTAGCGCCATGCCACGCCCACATCTTATGGCGTAGGAAAAATTCCTCGGCAATTTATCATCATGTCCATTTATTATATCTGTAATTTTAACCGCGACTCATTAAGTCAAAGTCCCTAAGAGGAATTCGTTAAAATACGACCCCGCATTTGAACCGAAAAACAGCCAAAAACCGTCTTGTTTGGTGCCATGCCACAAAAAATGGAAACTACTTTTTCGTGCGTCCTGTCATGATGGACGTCTCCAGAGCGATTTTTCAGGACGATATGTGAAACAGGGCCCAGGAGCTCAATTTTTTTTATTTTAAAGGGGGCGCTGTAAAACCATTTTTGATCCTTTGTGTTTGAGACGACTAAAATATAAAATATTTTGCCAGACCGGATGAGTTTGCCAAAAAAATAGAGTTATCATATATTTTAAGGCCCTCAAAAAGGCCTTCAACGTGATAGAATAATAACAATTAAAGCTGCAAGCAGCATTGAACGGGCCCTCGCTCCCTTTTCACCGTGCTGCAGTATACATGACAAAGCCGTACCCAACACCCTGATTCACCAAAAAAAAAATCAGGAAGATTGGAGCATGCGGAAGAAAGTTTTGATAATTATAATTTCTGACCACAAGGGGGCAATACAGGGGATGCAGTATAAGTGTTGTTACAACCCCACCAAACGCCTCGACCCACCATAAAAAAATGTGTGGAGATTGGAGCATGTGGACGGAAGTTATGAGAGTTATATTTTTTGACCACAAGGGGGCAATAAAGATGCTGCAGTATTAGTGTTGTTAGTTCCCACTTAACACCCCGACCCACCATAAAAAAAATCAGGAAGATTGGAGCATGTGGACGGTAGTTATGAGAGTTAGCATTTTTCACCACTAGAGGGCGAAACCCACATTTTATGGCGTAGGCAAAATCTGTTCGCAATGTATTATCGCTCCTATGTGTAGTACTTGAAATTTTAACTGCGACTCATCTGGCCAAAGTCCATAGAAGCAGTTTGTTAAAGTACCAACCCTTTTGTTCACCGAAAAATGGCAAGAAACCATCGGAGCCAAGTTTGGCGGCGTGCCACGCCCACATGTTTTGGCGTAGGCAAAAAGTGTTCGCAATTGATCATCGCCTGCATGTGTAGTGTCTGTAATTCTAACCGCGACTCATTTGGTCAATGTCCCTAGGAGGAGTTCGTTAAAATACGACCCCTTTGTGTTGCCGAAAAATGCCAGACGGACACCAAGATGGCCGACTTCCTGTTTGTTTTCATGTATGGGTTTTTAAGACTTTCACGTGCTTCCCGTCATGAAGGACGTCTCCGACGATTTTCGTGTCGATACGTGATTTTGGGACGAAGGGCTCAATTTTTCTCACTTTAAAGGGGGCGCTATTGAGCAAAATTTTGCAGTTGGGTTTCGGGATTTCTAAAATATCCGATTAGACCCCTACCGATCATCAAAATTTGGGGGAGTTTTCGTGTATGCTGAGTGTCTCAAAAATACGGCCGAAGTTGGAGAATGATAATAATTAATGCTGCGAGTAGCGTTGAACGGGCCCTCGCCCCCTTTGCACCGCAGGGTTCACATGGGTCGGCCGGCACGCACAACGCTTGTGTTCAAGTCCCACCCGATGCCCCGACCCGCCATCACAACTTTTACGATAATCAGAGCATGTGGAAGGAATTTTTATTTTTGACCACAAAGAGGCAAAAAATGCACTGCAGTATACATGATGTTAGGTTGCACCCAAAACCCCGACCCACCTTAAAAAATTTCAAGAAAATTGGAGCATGTGCACAGAAGTTATGAGTGTTTTGATTTTTCACCACTAGGGGGCAATAAAGGCGCTGAAGTATTAGTGTTGTTAGGTCCCAGCTAAAACCCCGACCCACCATAAAAAAAATCGGGAAGTTTGGAGCATGTGGACGGAAGTTATGATAGTCATAATTTTTCACCACTAGGGGGCGATAAAGGCGCTGCAGTATTAGTGTTGTTAAGTCCCACCTAACATCCCGATCCACCATTAAAAAATGTTTTGGTAGTTATACTTTTTATGTTGAAGAGGTTCATTTAGCCTACTAATGTGTATTTATAAATGGTTGATTTATATAGGCTAGTAAGGTAAAGTTTTGTACCTGACAAGTTTCGGCTAGCCGAAACTTATCAGGTACAAAACTTTACCTTACTAGCCTATATAAATCAACCATTTATAAATAAGTTATACTTTTTCACCACAAGGAGGCAATAAAGGTGCTGCAGTATTAGTGTTGTTACGACCCCACCTAACACCGCGACTCACCATGAAAAAATTTGGGAAGATTGGAGCATGTGGACGGAAGTTATAAATAAATGATAAATGGGTTATACTTGTATAGCGCTTTTCTACCTTCAAGGTACTCCGAGCACTTTGACAGTATTTCCACATTCACCCATTCACACACACATTCACACACTGATGGCGGGAGCTGCCATGCAAGGCGCTAACCAGCACCCATCAGGAGCAAGGGTGAAGTGTCTTGCCCGAGGGCACAACGGACGTGACTAGGATGGTTATGAGAGTTATAATTTTCCACCACTGGGGGGCGATAAAGGCGGTGCAGTATGAATTACATTAGGTCGCACTCAACACCCTGACACACCATAAATACATTCGGGAAGATTGGAGCATGTAGACGGAAGTTATGAGAGTTGTAATTTTCCACCACTAGGGGGGCGATAAAGGCGCCGTAGTAATTATGCAGTTGCGTCCCACCCAACATCATCAAAAGTTTTAGGAAAATTGGAGGATGTGTAAGGAAAATTATGACAGTTATAATTTTTTACCACAAGGGGGCAGTATTAGTGTTTTCATGTGTGCGGGGTGCCTCAAAAATGTGCCCAAAGTGGGAGAAAAATAACAAATAAAAAAACATTGCAATTTTACTAGGGCCCTTGCGGTGCTTGCTCCGCTGCTCGGGCCCTAAATATGGCCTCTGCATGCTTTAATTTTTCAGTGGAAAAAGTGTGGACCCCCCCTGCTCCAATCCAAATTGGTATTTTAACAAAGGCAGATGTTGTGAAACAGCTGGTCTTCACTGTACCTAATTTTGTGACTACTACTGCCATAGTGTTTTGGACGGTGCAGTGGTGCTCACACGGCGCAATATTCAAGTGGACCGCGCGATATTTCTTAATATTAGTTAAAATATTATAACCGACGGGAGAAACCCTCATATTGTTTGACCAGACTATGTTTACCTTGTGGATGCAATAGTGGCATGCACTCAAAGGCAGGCTCTCAGTAGTTGTGCCTCTGTGGAAAAAGAGTTGGGTCGATCTACTGTGCAAACGCAATACTGTAAAAATGTACTTGTAAGAACGCACTGTAATGTCTTCACTTTGGGTCTTTGCTGTCATCACCTGATCTTCACTGCTTTTCACACGTTCCTTGCCTTCAAGCATGTCCTAAAAGAGCTTTATTTGGTCTTAGTGAAACATCCACCATCTATTCTCAACCTTCAACCATCCACTCTTCAATGTTTCACACAGGGGTGTCTAAACTTAATCTGAGGCTGAGTTGACTTGAAACTGTTTAATGTTGCACTTTTTATACGTAGAAGAAAAGTTTTGTTAAAATCTGAGTCATTTTATTTAATCTGAGCAACAATTTGAAGCGATTTAATGTTGCACTTTATATGTAGAAAGGTTTTGTCAACAAACCAAATCTGAGCCTTATCTTATTTAGTTGTATTTTGTTTTTATTTTATATATGTTGACCACATTAACCCTGGCAATCGACCCTGTGTGTATATGTATCTTATTGTTATCCTTAGTATTAGATGTGTCCGATAATGGCTTTTTTGCCGATATTCGATATTCCGTTGTTGTCCAACTCTTAATTACCGATTCCGATATCGACCGATACCGATATATACAGTCGTGGAATTAACACATTATTATGCCTAATTTTGTTGTGATGCCCCGCTGTATGCATTAAACAATGTAACAAGGTTTTCCAAAATAAATCAACTCAAGTTATGGAATAAAATGCTAACATGGCACTGCCATATTTATTATTGAAGTCACAAAGTGCATTCTTTTTTTTAACATGCCTCAAAACAGCAGCTTGGAATTTGGGACATGCTCTCCCTGAGAGAGCATGAGGAGGTTGAGGTGGGCGGGAATGGGGGGGCGGGGTTGAGGTAGGGGGTAGCGGGGGGTGTATATTGTAGCGTCCCGGAAGAGTTAGTGCTGCAAGGGGTTCTGGGTATTTGTTCTGTTGTGTTTATGTTGTGTTACGGTGTGGATGTTCTCCCGAAATGGGTTTGTCATTCTTGTTTGGTGTGGGTTCACAGTGTGGCGCATATTTGTAACAGTGTTAAAGTTGTTTATACGGCCATCCTCAGTGTGATCTGTATGGCTGTTGACCAAGTATGCTTGCATTCACTTGTGTGTGTGAAAAGCCGTAGGTATTATATGAATGGGCCGGCACGCAAAGGCAGAGCCTTTAAGGTTTATTGGCGCTCTGTACTTCTCCCTACATCCGTGTACCACTGCGTACAGCGGCATTTTAAAAAGTCATACATTTTACTTTTTGAAACCGATACCGATAATTTCCGATATTACATTTTAAAGCATTTATCGGCCGATAATATCGGGCTGCCGATATTATCGGCCGACATCTCTACTTAGCATTCATGACTGCCTGCTGTTGCACTGATCAGCCTAGTGGTGGCTCACATCCATCACACACAGAGCTATTTCTATTTTTGGGCAGAATTATTATAGTGTTCCCAATGTTAAAAGGACAAAGCCATTGTTTACAAATTTGGTAAATAAATAACCAGAAAATGTACATTTGGTTGTTTTCTAACTGTACCGAAAATTAACCGAACCGTGACCTCTAAACCGAGGTACGTACTGAACCGAGATCTTTGTGTACCGTTACACCCTTAATATATATATACTTTTTATACATATATATACACACACACACATATATATATATATATATATATATATATATATATATATATATATATATATATATATATATATATATATATATATATATATATATATATATATATATATATATATATATATATATATATATATATATATATATATATATGTGTATATGTATGTATGTATGTATATATATATATGTGTATATATACCGGTATGTGTGTGTGTGTATATATATGTATAAAAAGTATATATATATATATATATATATATATATATATATATATATATCTATATCTGTATTTATATATATATATATATATATATATATATATATACATATCTGTATTTATATATGTATATATATATACATGTAAAGTATGTGTATATATATATGTGTGTGTGTGTGTGTGTATGTATATATATATATATATATATATATATATACATATATATATATATATATACATATATATAGAGTCTACATATTATATTATTGTAATGATATGTAATTAATATAATCAGTTATTAACAGTATGTAAAATTTCGACTTCTACCTGGTTTACTTCCGTGACGACATCCTTAAAGTTTTGTAATAAATCAGAAACATCAAGCACCTAAAATGCGCCAAACATGGATAAGTGTAGAGAGAGTGTTTTGCGTTTATCCCATCATACATTGAAATGGATTTAGATGGGTGTAATTCTGTTTTTTATGGTGCATGGACGGTTTTTATAATATCCACAAATTGTGTTGCGTGTGACCATGTCTGTTGGCATTTTGCGTTAGTTAGATTTAAAAAAAAAATGTTTGCACCATGACTAAGGCATGTTGTTTGCATTGGGTCATATAAGTAATGCTGCACGTAGACCTGAGAGTAATCATGTTGCCCATAACATAGGGACAAAATAGCAGCAAGTATATTGACTTTTAAATGTGAATTGGCATCTCTCTGTAGTTTGATTCCTTATTTACACTCATGGTGTCAAATTGAAGACGTCGGCGGGCTACGTACACCGCGGACCACAGTTCAATCATTCACCCGAGTCCGATTTCTCCCTTGAGGTCATTTGATTTGGAATCAAACTCTGATCAGCATATCTACGGCTGCAGACAGGAACAGGTTCCACAAACTGGGGAAGAAGGCCATCTCTGTCCCTTGGACCCTGCTGAATTGGGAGGCAGAAGGATGTCAGCAAAGCTAACTTCCCTGGTGGAGAACGTTTCCCGGCCCCTGTTGGGTACTGTCACAGCTCTGGGCAGCCCCTTTTAGCGACAGGCTTCTCCACCCACTGGTCCGTCCTTCCTGCTGCAGTCAGGCTCTTCAACCAAGCCTGCTCCCAGTAAATCGCAAAAACACAACCGGACAATATTTCTGACCTTATGCAATAAAAACAAGCACATCTTTACTAAAACTGCAGCTCTCAGCTGATCTTTTTTCATTTTGGCAAAACAATTCCATGAGGGATTATTTGTTTTTCTTGTATATTTTTTATGTTTAGCTTTATTTTTATTTAATTTGTGTACTTAGTTCAATTTGTTTGCAATGTATGCCCTTTACTGCTGTAAATTTCCCTATTGTGTGATTAATAAAAGATTATCTTTTCTTATGTTATACTGCCACCCGTGGACACCTGACACAATAATGTGGCTCCTACACAACCAATAATAAAAAAACAAGGAATTAGCCCCCAAATTAACCATAAACTAACACAGCAGGTACCCGGTGGCAGCCATTGGTACTGTGCACTCCCGTAGCTGTTACGTTGTTCTTATTTCCTTTATTTGAACAAAGAGAACACAGTCCACCAAGAATAATTCCTTGTGTATTAAACATACTTGGCCAATAAAGCTGATTCTCACTCTAAATGTCCCGTTGTATTCTGGGATGACCGCTCTATAGAACTCTGACTCAAACTACCGGTAGTCATGCATTTAGTTCCCTTTAAATACAATCTGCACAAAACTTATGTAACAATTTAAAAATTAAAGAATAGTTAGTTGTTAACAAATTTGAATACATGAAGTTTAACATACCGTATTTTCCGCACCATAAGCCGCCCCGTGTTATTAGCCGCACTTTCAATGAATGGCATATTTCAAAACTTTGTTTACCTATTAGCCGCCCCGTGTTATTAGCCGCACCTACGCTGCGCTAAAGGGAATGTCAAATAAACAGTCAGATAGGTCAGTCAAAATTGAATAATATATTACAAACCAGCATTCTAACAACTCTGTTCACTCCCAAAATGTAATGTGCAAATGTGCAATCACAAAAATAGTAACACTCAATAGCAACGTCAATAACTCAACGTTGCTCGAACGTTAATGTCACACAACACACAAAATAAACATTTAAAGCTCACGTTCTGAAGTTATTACTCATCCACAAATCCCTCGAATTCTTCTTCTTCGGTGTGCTTCACTTGTTTTTTGACACCATCTGTGAAGTGGACGCGCATGCAGTCGTAGATCAACAGGGACGGAGCTGCGTGAAAAAAGTCACCCGGTCTCTTCGCTCATCTTTTCTTCATCCATCCATCCCTTCGAGTTAGCTTTTATGATGACGCCGGCTGGAAAGTTCTCTTTTGGCAAGGTCTTCCTTTTGAATATCACCATGGGTGGAAGTTTCTGGCCGTTAGCATGGCAAGCTAACGGATATTCGCCGTACGTGCTCCCGTTGTATCCACAGTGCGGTTCACAGGAATATCAAAAGTCAGTGGAACCTTGTACGCGTGTCTCTTAGTAGGAGCCATTTTGTGGTCTTTACAGAAACACACAAATGAAATGAAATATCCGCGCGCTTCTTCTTCTACGGGGGCGGGTGCTCACCTTGGCGGTTGCTTACAGTAGAAGAAGAAGCGCTTCCTCTTCTATGGGGGCGGTTGCTTACCGTTGAAGAAGAAGCGCTTCCTCTTCTACGGGGAAAAAAGATGGCGGCTGTTTACCGTAGTTGCGAGACCTAAGCTTTATGAAAATAAATATTCATATTAATCCATATATAAAGCGCACCGGGTTATTAGCCGCGCTGTCAGCTTTTGAGAAAATTTGTGGTTTTTAGGTGCGGCTTATGGTGCGGAAAATACGGTACCTTATAGAGATGCGCGGATAGGCAATTATTTTATCTGCAACCGCATCACAAAAGTCGTCATCCACCCGCCATCCACCCGAACTAACAATTTATCAAAACCACAACCGCCCGCCACCCGCCACCCACCCGTTGTTAAATATCTAATATAGACGATGCAAGGCATTAGTGAGGTTAGAAAGCTTTTGCCTGTTAAAGAAAGGAGACTGATCCAATGCAGCAGAGACATTCAATGCGTGCCACGCATTAATATCTCTTGGCCACGCATTAGAGGCTAAGAGATATTAATGCGTGATAATATTATTTATCATTATTATAATATTATTGTCATTTCCATTAAGAAAGTGTTGACTATTATTGTTCTTTTTTTCCCTGGTCTTTAGTATTCCCTTTTTTAGTTTGTCGCGTACCACGTTTGCTGCCTTCCCCCCCCATTTACTTCCGTGGTCATGTTTCCTCTTACGCCATTGACAGCGATCGATAGCACTTCGGCTTTGACTGCCCGTCGCTGGAAGGATACTTTGTCTTTGACAGCTGCTGGAATTTGAAGAAATCGATTATTGTTTGTTTTTTTTGTACAGGCGCGAAACAGGACAGTTGCGTGCCAGTTAAGGACCCCCGGCAACTTTGTGACTTTATTGGACGCAGCCCCGGAAGTAAATGGGGGGGGGGAGGTTTTTGTAGGGGGGAAGAAATTTGTCGCGACAGCTGCAGCAGTGCCTGATGAATAATTGCCTGTTTCAAAGAGTGCTGCTCGTGTTTCGTATGTGGGTAACAACATTTAACTGTATATATATTTCCGAATTGGTTCAACCGCCACCCACCCGAATCTATTTAAAATCTATTTTTTTCGTCATGCATCCGCCCGACCCGCGGATTATCCGCGGACTCCGCGGTTGTGTCCGCAAACCGCGCATCTCTAATACCTTAAATCAGGGGTCACCAACCTTTTTGAAATCAAGAGCTACTTCTTGGGTACTGATTAATGCGAAGGGCTACCAGTTTGATACACACTTAAATAAATTGCCAGAAATAGCCAATTTGCTCAATTGACCTTTAACTCTATGTTATTATTAATAATTAATGATATTTACACTTAATTGAACGGTTTAAAAGAGGAGAAAACACGAAAAAAATGACAATTCAATTTTGAAACATAGTTTATCTTCAATTTCGACTCTTTAAAATTCAAAATTCAACCGAAAAAAAGAAGAGAAAAACTAGCTAATTAGAATCTTTTTGAAAAAATTAAAAAAAGAATTTATGGAACATCATTAGTAATTTTTCCTGATTAAGATTAATTTTAGAATTTTTATGACATGTTTTAAATAGGTTAAAATCCAATCTACACTTTGTTAGAATATATAACAAATTGGACCAAGCTATATTTCTAACAAAGACAAATCATTATTTCTTCTAGATTTTCCAGAACAAAAATTTTAAAAGAAATTCAAAAGACTTTGAAATAAGATTCAAATTTGATTCTACAGATTTTCTAGATTTGCCAGAATAATTTTTTTGAATTTTAATCATAATAAGTTTGAAGAAATATTTCACAAATATTCTTCGTTGAAAAAACAGAAGCTAAAATGAAGAATTAAATTAAAATGTATCTATTATTCTTTACAATTAAAAAAAATAAATTTACTTGAACATTGATTTAAATTGTCAGGAAAGAAGAGGAAGGAATTTAAAAGGTAAAAAGGTATATGTGTTTAAAAATCCTAAAATCATTTTTAAGGTTGTATTTTTTCTCTAAAATTGTCTTTCTGAAAGTTAAAAGAAGCAAAGTAAAAAAAAAAAAAGAATTTATTTAAACAAGTGAAGACCAAGTCTTTAAAAAATGTTCTTGGATTTTTTGAAATTCTATTTGAGTTTTGTCTCTCTTAGAATTAAAAATGTCGGGCAAAGCGAGACCAGCTTGCTAGTAAATAAATACAATTTTAAAAATAGAGGCAGCTCACTGGTAAGTGCTGCTATTTGAGCTATTTTTAGAACAGGCCAGCGGGCTACTCATCTGGTCCTTACGGGCTACCAGGTGCCCGCGGGCACCGCGTTGGTGACCCCTGCCTTAAATCATCTTATTTCTTATACTTCAAAGTGGATTCTAGTACAACAAATGTTTATAGTTCCAAAAAATCTAAGGCTATGTTAAGCTTATAGATAAGGATACTTTGACTCATGGTACCGTTTAAATACCCGGTTCGCAATGGGAGTACACAGATGGTTGTCGTCACTAAAAATAGTAGGCTCAATAGCTATATATTAATGTACATGAAAAATAATAATATTACTCTGCTAAATACTTAGCAGCGCTTTACATGCTTATTACAGCTGGCACTGCACAATATATCACATGTGATTACAAGTGAAATGTTTAAACTGTGTATAACAATTTATATACATAACCACATTTTGAAATTGTATCCTATCTGTTGTGCATTTAAGCACACTGTGACGCACACCATAACAAGTGAACTTAATTGAAATTGGGCTTTTTAAAGCTGTACACAATGTTACTTTGAGTCATGGTACCGTTTAAATACCCAGATATCAGTGGAAGTACAAAGATGGTTGCCGCAACTAAAGCAAAACTGGAAAGAGTAGGCTATTGTGTGAAACAAACCGCGTTCCTGTTACTGCTCCAACAGCGCAAATATGTGTAATGCATGTTGACCCGCCTATTGAGGGTTAGGTTTAAGGTCAGGGCTAACCCTTACTCCTTGCCCACATATTATCCAACAGACGTTTTGATAGTAGTAGTATGACCTCAAACTTTTGATTACCACAAAAAACAATGTTTAATTGTTTATTCAGTCATTGTGGATAAGCTTCTAAGATAGGCCACACCAGATCAACATAACAAACCAGAAGGGGATTATCTGTGTAATGACATCCACAACTCAGATACCGGTATAGGTGATACAGAGGATTTACCGCCCTGGTGGTACAGATGAGTCACTAAGGCCATGTCCACACGAACACAGATACTTAATAAACGCATACTTATCTCTGCGTTTAGGCCAGTGGTTCTTAACCTGGGTTCCATCGAACCCTAGGGGTTCGGTGAGTCGGCCTCAGGGGTTCGGTGGAGCCTCCGCCGCGGAGTTCAGGACACACCCGAATCATCTTGTAAATAAAAACTTCTCCCTATCGGTGTACTATGGATACCCCCAAACAATTCTCCCTCTAATTTTCCATCTGATTTGCAGGTGTGTAATTTGTTGTGAGTTTATGCACTGTGTTGGTTTTGTTCCTTTAACGGTTAATTTTGTGCACTAGTAAAAAAAACATATAACTTTGTCTTGAATTTAAAAAAAAAACGTTTATTTTTTCACTAAAGAAGGGTTCGGTGAATGCACATATGAAACTGGTGGGGTTCGGTATGTCAAACAAGGTTAAGAACAACTGGTTTAGGCCTCTTGTCCACACGCAGACGCGTACTTTTGTTTTTTAAAACGCAGACTTTTACAAACGCTGGCCAAAGTGTAGATTTCCAAAACTCTCCGCTTAGAGCAGGGGTGTCCAAAGTGCGGCCCGGGGGCCATTTGCGGCCCGCAGCTAATTGTTTACCGGCCCGCCACACATTCTGGAAATGCTATTGCAAAAATAAAAAAGAACATTACAAAAAGTGGAATGAGATGAAATCTAACGAGAAAAATTTGCAACGTTGACAGAAAGCTGCCAGGCAGGCTGTTTTTTTTCTTTTGTCTTTCTTTATTTTATTTTTTTTGCCATTGCTCCAAAAAAAAAAAATAATGACAAAAAAATCCATGTTATAATGAATTATTTTCAAGGCTCCAATTACTTCAAATATTTCACTTTAAAATGTTTTATGTGGTAAATATTGCATATATTGTGTAGTTGCCATATAAAAACATCAAAGTTTTCTTTGACAAAAGCGCATAAAAATGTAAACGTAAAATCGACATATATATCTGAAGTTGATCTCGTAACTTAAGTGTTGAAAGTAAAAGAAAAACCTAATAAAAATGTATCACTTTATGAGTGGGGCACCTTTTGGCTCCCAAATATATTTAGTGGTATTTTATTTATCTTTTCACTGTGATTACTCAAAAATATTAAAGAATTAAAATCAATGGTGTCCTACATTATTGATCTTTTAGGGCAGTGGTTCTCAACCTTTTTTCCAGTGATGTACCCCCTGTGAATTTTTTTTTAATTCAAGTACCCCCTAATCAGAGCAAAGCATTTTTGGTTGAAAAAAAGAGATAAAGAAGTAAAATACAGCATTATGTCATCAGTTTCTGATTTATTAAATTGTATAACAGTGCAAAATATTGCTCATTTGTAGTGGTCTTTCTTGAACTGTTCAGGAAAAAAGATAGGTTTTTATTTATATTTATAAAGGATTTTTGAATTGTTGCTATTTTTAGAATATTTTAAAAAAATCTCACGTACCCCTTGGCATACCTTCAAGTACCCCCAGGGGTACGCATACCTAGGGATGATACTCGAAACCGGTTTTCCCGGTTGTTTGATAAGAAAAGAACCGAGTCCTCGGACTCGAATCCCTTTTTGAGAACTGTTACCCGTTATCGAGACCACTATAGTAAAGGAAAAGAGTTGATTCTTTATTCGAATCCCGTCCCGACCAGAAATGCTCCGTGGGACATCATAAGAAATTATGTCACGTAGCTAAGTCATTAGGCGCAGATAGTGAAAGCAGGAAAACAATGGACGGGAAAAGGCGCCATAAGGTGTAATAAAGTTCAAAACAAAAGCTATAATCCATCGAATAACTTTACTGAGAGATTTTAGCAGGGTAAAACACATGACGAACACTTTTACGACCAACCGGAAACATAGCAACCAGGCTAGCAACGCACCTCCTTTACGGCAGCTGTCGCAACGTTCTTAAAACAACCGCAGCACATACATATATATACAACATATCTCCCTTTTTTAACTTTTGTTTTTCTTTCCTTGTAAACAGAACAAAATCACACTGTAGATGTGTTGTTTGTCTAATTATAAATAATGCAGACGAGGCGTGTTGGCTGAGTTCTTGACGTTTACTTTCACAGCGTGGCAACATGCAACACTTTTCGGGGCTACCGCGCATGCTCGTAACTCCCGTTGCATGCTGGGTAGTGTAGTTGTTATATTCTCTAGCTCATAACATTTTTCCCCCTATAAAGAAATAATGTTAACTCAATAAATTATATTTCTTTTTTTATCTTTAACTTTTCATTTTTTAGCATTGTAACCACATTTGCAAAGAACTTTTCTCTTTATAGAATTTTCTTTCAATAAAGAAATAAAGTGCAAAAATGTCAAAGCATCATAACAAACAGTTATGTCAAATAGCAGCAGAAGTGCACTTTTTGGAGAGCTGTATTATTTTCAGTTTTGTGCCCAAGGGACTGATTTTATTTAACACTATGTTATTATTTATACACCTATAGTGATCACAGATACAGGTTGTTTTTGTGTTACTGTATATATTTGTTTTTCTGAAAAATCGCACTTAATATACTTTGGGTAACAACAGTTAATATTTATTTATTTTATTTTATTTTTTTAGGTGGGTAACAGTCAATATTTATTTATTTATTAGATTTTATTTTTTTATTATATAATAAAAGTGAGCTTTTGTTAAACCAAATATTGTGTGTTTTTTTCCATATACAACAACCTATCTGGACTCGATAAGAGAATCGATAAGGAATCGGTTCGATAAGAGGATTCGATAATAGGCTCGAACTCGATAATTCCTTATCAAACATCATCCCTACGCATACCCTCGTTTGATAACCACTGTTTTAGTGCTCTATTACTAAATACTGCATATTTCAGTTTTACTATAAAAAAACAATGTTGTTTTTGACAGAAAAGCATATAACCTTTTTATTTTTTTTATTTTGTATTACTTTATATCAACTTGAAGTTGATATAGAGATTTACTGTAAGCGTTAAATAATAACAAAAAAATTATAATTTGACTTATTTTTAACATTTTAATGACTGAGACCCTTTATGGTCCCCGGGACTCCTAAAGGTAAAATAAATAAAAAAATCCATATATTTTGTTATGGTTTGAAAATGAAAAATATCAAAATGGCCCCCACATGCTTTCATTTTTCCGTGTGCTGCCCTCAGTGGAAAAAGTTTGGACACCCCTGGCTTAGAGTATGTGTGTACACGGCACAAACGGAGACTTGTGATGACGTCACGGTTGTGCGCTGTCATTTCCAAGCTCAACAACACTGCATTGCTGCCTTTAAACACACTGTAAGATGAATTACTGTATATTTGAACGTAAACATGCCGCTCTTTTCACTCAACATTAATAAAAAAGACACATCAAAATGGGCTTGGCGACACTCCCGCCGGCGCTAATGACAGTCAGCTGTTTTGGATACGATCTCTGTGGAACCTCCACCTGATGGGACAACTTTGACATGCAAGACTTTTTGCTGTGAAAGAAAGGTGCAACATTATTTTATGTCTTTAGTCCTTATTTAACGACAAATCATAAAGTTAACTTTCGTGTCTTGCGTCCATTTTTGTAGATGGAGCCGGGCGTGACCGTGCTCGCGCGTAAAAAGCGACCAAGCAACTAAAAAAAACAATGTAGCGTCCTCCTTGTAGTGTGTACTGATGTGAAAGACAATATACACTTCATTGCACATGTACTGTATCACTATATCCATGATTAAATGCTTTCTAATTCCATGACAGTTTTGCAGCGGCACACACACGTCCGTGTGCTTTATATGGATACTTACACATGCTAAATGGTTTCCTTGGCTCGTTAATGTGTGCTGATTTAAAAAAATAATGTAGACTTCCCTGCACATGTAATACATTACCATGTTGCTGAACATGTTATAACTCTATGAGTGTTGGGTTTCAGCAGCACAGGCGGGCATTCGCCCTTTAATAATGTTCCCAGGATTCTGTGTGTACGTGCAGGCTGGTTTTAAAGATAATGTACATTACATTGTACGTCTAAAGTTGATCAAAGTACACATAATAATGCCACCAAGTCAGATATTGCTGCTTTATTCAGGCTTCTGATTGGACAAAATGTGCATGACAGCAGGTGTATGCGTTTGTGTGCAGACATAGACACTTTTGAAACTACACTCGTGTGGATGGAGATTGTTTTGACCCCAAATATGTGTTTTTGAAACTCTCCGTGTTCGTGTGGACATGGCCTAAGAAGCAACGTAACAATAAAATCAAACATATTCCCAGAGGCGGGTAGAGTAGCCAGAAATTGTACTCAAGTAAGAGTACTGTTATTTTAGAGATGTATTACTCAAGTAAAAGTAAGGAGTATTTACTTGAGTAAAAGTAAAAAGTATGTTGTGAAAAAACTACTCAAGTACTGAGTAACTGATGAGTAACCTGTTCGTTTAATGATGACGGCAAAAAAATAATGCACAAAAACATAAAAATAGCAATGAGCAAATTCAGAGCCAGGAATATCTCTTAAGCAACTAAAACAATAATATATATTAAATAATAATACATAAACATAAAACAAATGAAGGCAAATTGAGCCACAATAACTTAAAGGCCTACTGAAATTAAATGTTTTTATTTAAACGGGAATAGCAGATCCATTCTATGTGTCATACTTGATCATTTCGCGATATTGCCATATTTTTGCTGAAAGGATTTAGTATAGAACAACGACGATAAAGATCGCAACTTTTGGTATCTGATAAAAAACAACCCTTGCCCCTACCGTAAGTAGCGTGACGTCACAAGACAAAGGATTCCTCACAATTCCGCTTTGTTTACAATGGAGCGAGAGACATTCGGACCGAGAAAGCGACGATTACCCCATTAATTTGAGCGAAAAGATGAAAGATTCGTGGATGAAGAACTTTAGAGTGAAGGACTACAGTGTAGTGCGGGGTGTATCTTTTTTCGCTCTGACCGTAACTTAGGTACAAGCTGGCTCATTGGATTCCACACTCTCTCCTTTTTCTATTGTGGATCACGGATTTGTATTTTAAACCACCTCGGATACTATATCCTCTTGAAAATGAGAGTCGAGAACGCGAAATGGACATTCACAGTGACTGAACATGTAAATACACGGTTAATAATTTTCAGCTTGGCGAAGCTAAAAGAGCTAACGTGATAGCAGGCTCAAATGCAGATAGAAACAAAATTTAAAAAAACCCTGACTGGAAGGATAGACAGAAGATCAACAATACTATTAAACCATGAACATGTAAATACACGGTTAATAATTTTCAGCTTGGCGTAGCTAAAAAAATAGAAGCTAACTTAGCTACGGGGCTAACGTGATAGCATCAGTCTCAAATGCAGATAGAAACTAAATTTTAAAAAACCCTGACTGGAAGGCTAGACAGAAGATCAACAATACTATTAAACCATGAACATGTAAATACACGGTTAATAATTTTCAGCTTGGCGAAGCTAAAAAAAATAGAAGCTAACTTAGATGCGGCGGCGGGCGTTGTACGCTTTTGACGACACCCCGGCCGCCATCAGAGTCGGCAAGAAACATATATTTCCCCAAAGTTACGTACGTGACATGCACATATCGACACGCACGTACGGGCAAGCGATCAAATGTTTGGAAGCCAAAGCTGTACTCACCGTAGTGCGTCTGCTATCCTGCTCAAAACACAACACAACCTCCTGGTGTTGGTGTTGCTACAGCCAGCCGCTAATACACCGATCGCACCTACAACTTTCTTATTTGCAGTCTCCATTGTCCATTAAACAAATTGCAAAATATTCACCAACACAGATGTCCAGAATACTGTGGAATTTTGTCGAAGAAAACAGAGGTATTTGTATGGGTCCAAACACTTCCCTTGACCTCGTGACGTCACGTGCATACGTCATCATACCGCGACGTTTTCAAGCGGAAGTTTCGCGGGAAATTTAAAATTGCACTTTATAAGTTAACCCGGCCGTATTGGCATGTGTTGCAATGTTAAGATTTCATCATTAATATATAAACTATCAGACTGCGTGGTCGGTAGTAGTGGGTTTTAGTAGGCCTTTAACAGCACCATAGGCTCAGTAGGCAGAGATTACAAAGGAAAATAACAAGTTAGCCGTTACGCAACTGTGCACTTCTGATTGGTGTTTGTATGCATGCGTGTGAGTGTGTGCGACTGTGCGTGGTTGTGTGTGTCTCTCTGTCTGTCTATGAGGCTGCAGTGCGTTAATAAATGTCCCCACACGATGTACATTTGACAGTGATTCATAGCAGGGAAGCTAACATCAGCCTACGGTGACCGCCAAAATATCTACTAACGTTACTTACTGCCATGTGCTTCCTCAAATTTGACGTTGACTTCATGTAAGCTTAAGCTTGTTGTCGTTTGCCGCTGAAACTTGATGTGCAGTTAATCATGAGACCGCCTGGCTCTGTTTGATTGGTGAAACGGAGTCAAACGTCACCAGTGACTGCATTTGATTGGTGAAACGGAGTCAAACGTCACCAGTGACTGTATTTGATTGGTGAAACGCAGGCATGCGATATTAGCCTACTTTGAAGGTCTGTCTGACAAACCAAAACAAACAAAGCGTGCATTAACAGATCGATAAAAATCCGTAGCGAGCTGAATGTAGATAAATGGAGTAGAGTAAAAGTAGCGTTTCTTCTCTATAAATATACTCAAGTAAAAGTAAAAGTATGTTGCATTAAAACTACTCTTAGAAGTACAATTTATCCCAAAAGTTACTCAAGTAGATGTAAATGTAGCACGTTACCACCCACCTCTGCATATTCCTATCTGTTTAACACTGTACATATTTTCACATGAATGATGTGAACATATCTAAAGCCATGTCCACATGAACACGGGGAGAGTTTCAAAAACCCATATTCGGGGTTAAAACGATCTCCATCCACACAAGTGTGGTTTCAAAAGTGTCTCTGTCTACACACAAACGCAGACACCTGCTGTCATGCACATTTTGTCCAATCAGAAGCCTGGAAAAAGCAGCCACAGCTGACTTGGTGGTATTACACTTCTGTTATTATAATGTTTATTTTGATACACATTATTTTTAAAACCAACCTGCACTTATACAAGAGCCCTGGGAACAGTATGAATGTTTTTTTTTTTTAGTGTTTAAAGCTTGCTGCAGCTGAAACCCAGATTATAACATATTTAATCAGCAACATGGGGATGTATTACATGGGCAGTGAAGTGTACATTATTTCTAAAATTAGCACGCACTAACGAGCAAAGGAAACCGTTTTGCATGTTTAAGTGCCTATAGGCGCACGGACGTGCGTGTGCGGCTGCAAAACTCTTGTGGAATAATAACGCATTTAATGATCAATATAGAGATACATGTGCAATTAACAGTATATTGTCTTCAACGTTAACAAGAAGGAAGGAGACATCAGGTTTTTTTAGTCGTTCGGGCGCGTGCACAGTCGCGCCCGGCTCCTTCTGCACAAATGGAAGCAACACATGTATGTTAACTTAAAGGCCTACTGAAAGCCACTACTACCGACCACACAGTCTGATATTTTATATAACAATGAGGAAATCTTAACATTGCCAATACGGCCGGGTTAACTTACAAAGTGCAATTTTAAATTTCCAGCGAAACTTCCGGTTGAAAACGTCTATGTATGATGACGTATCGTTGAAACGGAAGTATTCGGACACATTGTATCCAATAAAAATAGCTCAGGTTTTCATCGCAAAATTCCACAGTATTGTGGACATCTGTGTTGGTGAATCTTTTGCAATTTGTTTAATGAACAATGAAGACTGCAAAGAAGAAAGCTGTAGGTGGGATCGGTGTATTAGCGGCTGGCTGCAGCAACACAACCAGGAGGACTTTGACTTGGATAGCAGACGCGCTATCCGACGCTAGCCGCCGACCGCACGGATGATCGGGTGAAGTCCTTCGTCGCTCCGTCGATCGCTGGAACGCAGGTGAGCACCGGTGTTGATGAGCAGATGAGGGCTGGCTGGCGTAGGTGGATAGCTAATGTTTTTAGCATAGCTCTGTGAGGTCCCGTTGCTAAGTTAGCTTCACTGGCGTCGTTAGCAACAGCATTGTTAAGCTTCGCCAGGCTGGAAAGCAATAACCGTGTAGTTACAGGTCCATGGTTTAATAGTATTGTTGATATTCTGTCCATCCTTTCAGTCAGGGGTTTATTTCTTTTGTTTCTATCTGCAGTTAAGCCCGATGCTATCACGTTAGCTCCGTAGCTAAAGTGCTTCGCCGATGTATTGTCGTGGAGATAAAAGTCACTGTGAATGTCCATTTCGCGTTCTCGACTCTCATTTTCAAGAGGATATAGTATCCGAGGTGGTTTAAAATACAAATCTGTGATCCACAATAGAAAAAGGAGAGAGTGTGGAATCCAATGAGCCAGCTTGTACCTAAGTTACGGTCAGAGCGAAAAAAGATGCGTCCTGCACTGCACTCTAGTCCTTCACTCTCACGTTCCTCATCCACAAATCTTTCATCCTGGCTCAAATTAATGGGGTAATCGCCGCTTTCTCTGTCCGAATCGCTCTCGCTGCTGGTGTAAACAATGGGGAAATGTGAGGAGCCTTTCAACCTGCGACGTCACACTACTTCCGGTGCAGGCAAGGCTTTTTTTATCAGCGACCAAAAGTTGCGAACTTTATCGTGGATGTTCTCTACTAAATCCTTTCAGCAAAAATATGACAATATCGCGAAATGATCAAGTATGACACATAGAATGGATCTGCTATCCCCGTTTAAATTTTTAAAAATGTATTTCAGTAGGCCTTTAATGATCTGTCATTGAATAAGGATTAAAACCGTGAGCTAATGTTGCACCTTTCTTATGACACAAAGCACAAAGTATTGCTTGTCAAAGTTGTTCCATCAAGTGGAGGTTCCACAGCGATCGTATCCAAAACAGCTGACTGTCATTAGCGCCGGCAGGAATGTCGCAAAGCCTATTTTCAGATCAGATAGGTCTTTATTGTCATTGCACAAGTACAACGAAACGTTGTTTTCAGCACAAACCCGTTCAAGATTAGACAAACAAACAGTGTACAGGGTTACAGAACAGGAACGCTGATGGGTCGCCACAAGGCGCCCCGTAAAAGATGGGAAAAAGGTCAAACGCCGGGGGAAAAAGATGAGTAAAAAAATACAATCTAGACTGGGCTCATAAGGGGGCCTAGTCTGGAGTGGGAAAAATCCTCCATGCAATGCACACATAAACACGTTACATTTAATCACGACAAAGTCGCAACAGACGGGCGGGGAGTTGGGGCCCTGGAAGGCGACCGCTGCTATGAAGCCCTGCCATCCGACCATCACCCCGAGGGGAAACAAGCGGTGGTGAAAGCGTGGAGTGGGGGAGGGGGTGTGCGTGCGCTTGCGCGTGTGCCCAATTGTCTTGGGTGTGATGATGTAACGTTTTTTTTTTTATAAACTGAGGCCGATCTGCAAAAGTTCGACTGCAGGTGTTGTTGAGGAGGGAGGGAGGTCAAAAGCGTCCATCATTGAGGTGTCCTCGGGGGTGTTTTCAGAACAGCCTGGTCCTGTTTTCACAGCGTCAAGGCCATTCGAGGGAGTCAAATCATTTTCCACGAGCAGACAAAACAATGACTTGTCTGTTCTATTCGTCCATGCTGGGTGCTCTCAAATTCAATTCTATTTTCTTTTTCAGCAAGCTTCTCCATGATGTGATCCATCTTGCGATTCAGTTCAGAAATCGCCACAGTCTGTGTTCCCACAGACCTGCCCAAACCTTCCATTGCGACAAACAGCCTTTGGGCTCCTTGAGTGGCTGCCATCGTCTTACGAATTTGACGATACACCAGAGCAATGCCCAGCCCAATCAGCAGGTGCCCCGCGATCACGGTTCCAAATAGGTAGATGTCTTCCACGTCCTCGATGGAAAGGACTGAGAGGCACATGATTCTCCATTTATCCCAGGAATCTCTCACGTACCCCGCAGCAATGGTTCCATCAGGGCAGCCAGGCTCCCCCGAACCTCTTTTCCTCGTCGAAAAGATTTTGTCAATTGCGTCGAGAGTCCAGCTGATCATTTCCCATGTCTGATGTTTAGATTTGAGGACAGCGCAAAGAAAGAGGCTTCAAAAAAAGTTCAGACAAGACAAAAACAAAGAGAGCAAGCTTTGATGCGTCTTTTTTGTCAACGTTGAGTGAAGGTAACCGCATATTTGCGTTCATATTATAGTGTTTTTAAAGGCAGCAAGACAGTGTTGTTGAGCGTTGCAAATGACAGCGCACAGCCATGACATCATCAAAGGAGCACAAGTCTCCGTTTGTGCCGGGTACACACATACGCCGAGTGGAGGGTTTTGGATCTTTACACCTTGGCCAGCGTTTGCAAAACTCTTTGTAATATGCGTTTGGGTGTGGACGCAGAGATAAGTATGCGTTTATTAAGTATCTGTGTTCTAATATTTTAAACCAGGAACGTCACTATTCAGCGTACAAATGTAATAATATTAATTCACAGCAATATATTATGGGTTCACGGCAGCCATCGTTGTACTCCTCTGCAATCTGGGTATGACTTTTAAACGGCACCATGACTCAAAGTAGCCTTGTATATAGTTGTCTGTAAATACTAGCATTTTAGGCCAGCGGCATGTTGAACCACCTTTTGAGGGTTAGGATTTCTGTAAGAGTGAGGGCTAACCGTTAACCCATACGGGGCCGCCCACGTCATACCATTTCGGTAGTAGAAGAATGACCTCAAATTTTCCATTTAACCGCAACAAGCAAGCTGTAGTTGCTTATTTAATAATTGGAGACAGAAGTGAACACATGCAGGATAAACATAACCAACCAGAAAAGGTTAGTCTGCATAATAACATCTACAACTGAAATATGGATGGTGCCGATGAGTCACTACAAGTTGATCTAAACCTCCACATATCAATACAATCAGTCGTATTCCTGCCCATGTTTTAATATGGGTGTTGTGGACAGATCTTTAAATCTTATGAAATGTACTAATACAGATATGGTTTTTGACTAGTACTTCGAACCAGGGACCTCACTATTCAGCATACGGTTTTGACTTTTGTTTTTATTCGCAGCAGTGCATTATGGGTTCACAGTGGCGATTTGGACGCCTCTGCAATCTGTGTATGACTTTTAAACAGCATTATGATTCAAAGTAGCCATGTATACATATACAGTCGCGATCAAAAGTTTACATACACTTGTAAAGAACAAAATGTCTTGAGTTTCAAATAACTACTACAACTCTTATTTTTTTGTGACAGAGTGATTGGAGCACATACTTGTTGGTCACAAAAAACATTCATGAAGTTTGGTTCTTTTTTGAATTTATTATGGGTCTACTGAAAATGTGACCAAATCTGCTGGGTCAAAAGTATACATACAGCAATGTTAATATTTGGTTACATGTCCCTTGGCAAGTTTCACTGCAATAAGGCACTTTTGGTAGCCATCCACAAGCTTCTGGCAAGCCTCTGGTTGAATTTGTTGACCACTCCTCTTGACAAAATTGGTGCAGTTCAGCTAAATGTGTTGGTGTTCTGACATGGACTTGTTTCTTCAGCATTGTCCACACGTTTAAGTCAGGACTTTGGGAAGGCCATTCTGAAACCTTAATTCTAGCCTGATTTTTGTTTCATCTGACATCACATGGACAAAGATAAGACCTTCAGGAGGAAAGTTCTGTGGTCAGATGAACAAAAATTTAACTGTTTGGCAACAATACCCAGCAATATGTTTGGAGGAGAAAAGATGAGGCCTTTAATCCCAGGAGCACCATTCCTACCATCAAGCATGGTGGTGGTAGTATTATGCTCTGGGCCTGTTTTGCTGCCAATGGAGCTGGTGCTTTACAGAGAGTAGATGGGTTAGTGAAAAAGGAGGATTACCTCCAAATTCTTCAGGACAACCTAAAATCATCAGCCCGGAGGTTGGGTCTTGGGCGCAGTTGGGTGTTCCAACAGGACAATGACCCCAAACACCCGTCAAAAGTGGTAAAAGAATGGCTAAATCAGGCTAGAATTAAGGTTTCAGAATGGCCTTCCCAAAGTCCTGACTTAAACGTGTAGACAATCCTGAAGAAACAAGTCCATGTCAGAAAAGCAACACATTTAGCTGAACTGCACTAATTTTGTCAAGAGGAGTGGTCAAAAATTCAACCAGAAGCTTGTGGATGGCTACCAAAAGCATCTTATTGCAGTGAAACTTGCCAAGGGACATGTAAGCAAATATTAACATTGCTGTATGTATACTTTTGACCCAGCAGATTTGCTCACATTTTCAGTAGACCCATAATAAATTCATAAAAGAACCAAACTTCATGAATGTTTTTTGTGACCAACAAGTATGTGCTCCAATCACTCTATCACAAAAAAATAAGAGTTGAAGAAATTATACAAATGTATGTAAACTTTTGACCACGACTATATATGTGTTATGACCACCGAAATCAATGCGTCCAGGGAAAAAGTACCGGTGATGTTTAAAATGACCAAGGTATGTTAAATGTTGTCCATATTTCATACATCTGAATTTGTGAAGCCCAATTATTCAAGGTTTGTGTTGGTAAAAACTTTAGTGTGGAGCCATCAGATTGGATTTTCAAAAACTTCAAATTTCTTTCGCATTTCATCATCGCCCATCTGTCTTGTACCTTTTTGTTTTAACCCCTATTTTGTAGCCTAAAAATGGCTGACGGAAAGCAAAATGACCGATTTCCTGTTTATTGTCAGAAATGGGTTCTTCTAACTTTTACGTGCGTCTTCCCATGGTAGACATTTCAATCGATTTTCGTGACGATACGTGAATCTGGTAGCAGGGGCTAATTTTTTCTCATTTTTAAGGGGGGGAATACCAAAATTTTGCATTAAAACCCCCCAAAATTGTCACATTTTCTGGTGCGCCTGTAAAAATCGGTGCGTTTTCGTGCATGTTAAAGGCCTCATAAATGCAATCGAAGTGGGAGGATGATAATAAACAAAGCAATTGCAATACGGCCATCACAGCTTTTTGCTGCTCCAGCCCTAATAACAGTAAAACACACACAAAAAAGACTATCCAGTGCGCGATCTCACGTCCCTTGCATAAAAGTAAGTCATAAACACTAAGTTATCCATTCTGAGCGAGGCAATCAGGCAAATCATTTAACGACTGTTTCACAAACTCCACTTGTTTTGTTTCATTTGAATTCATCATTGTTCAAATGAAAGACGGGTCTTAAGTTGAACTACAACAGTCTGGTGACACATACCGTGTTGGGATTGAATATTGATATCGGTTAATTATGATCATAAAACAAGTATCGGGTGATATCGACTTGCATATAAAATGTGTGATTTAACGTCCGATAGCTGAAGCTGTCCTGCGGAGTGTTTACTTGTGCAAAGTAGGGCTGCAACAACTAATCGATTAAAATCGATTATAAAAATAGTTGCCGATTAATTTAGTCATCGATTCGTTGGATCTATGCTATGTGCATGTGCAGAGGCTTTTTTTTTTATTTTTTTTAAACCTTTATTTATAAACTGCAACATTTACAAACAGATGAGAAACAATAATCAAAATAAGTATGGTGCCAGTATGCTGTTTTTTTTCTCAATAAAATACTGGAAAGGATAGAAATGTAGTTTGTCTCTTTTATCCGATTATCAATCGATTAATCGGAGTAATAATCGACAGATTAATCGATTATCAAATTAATCGTTAGCTGCGGCCCTAGTGCAAAGCTGGACAGCCACCTAACATCGAAATGTCCACCAATTGGTATACCAGGAGCAAGCAGCTACACAACCGCTAAGCACACAATAGCACACAAGCTAGACATACATAATAATAATTGAACAATGTTGCCGTCTAAAACAGCACATTTGTCAATATAAACAAGTATCAAGTAGTTATAGTTGCATATTACTTACGCATACAAAGTAGCAAGGGCGGAAGCGATTTAGAAAGTGTCCAGTAAGAAATGTGTCCGCATGGTTCAACGTCATGCGTGATGATTTTAATTTAATGAATTATTGTGATAGCTAAGTGTCGCCAAAAAAAAAAAGATACATTCACTTAAGAAGCATAAAATGTTAGTGTTTTGGTACCTATCATTGTTTTCGTTTTAAATAAATGCACTTTTTCTTATACATTCCACACTACAAAATAATAAAAGTATGTATTATAATTCCTGCTGTTATCGTATCAGATAAAATGTCTGTGCACGTGCCTGCTGTTGTTTACTCTTTTCCACACGTCACATGTGCGACCGTAAGATTGACTATACACACTTAATCTTAGGACCCAAAAGGGACCTGCTTATAAAAGTGTCATAAGTCACCAAAAAAATTACATGTATATTTTCTGTACTTTCAACATTTGAAATCATTCATTAACTTTATATCTATGTTTTGATATAGATATAGAGTGTTTTTTTAATAATATTTTGTGACCGGCTGTGTCAGTATATATACAGTCGCGATTAAAAGCTTACAAACACTTGTAAAGAACATAACGTCATGGTTATCTTGAGTTTCCAATAATTTCTACATCTCTTCAACTCCCTAAATCTGCTGGGTCAAAAGTATACATACAGCAATGTTAATATTTGGTTACATGTCCCTTGGCAAGTTTCACTGCAATAAGGCGCTTTCGGTAGCCATCCACAAGCTTCTGGTTAAGTTTTTGACCACTCCTCTTGACAAAATTGGTGCAGTTCAGCTAAATGTGTTGGTTTTCCAACATGGACTTGTTTCTTCAGCATTGTCCACACGTTTAAGTCAGGACTTTGGGAAGGCCATTCTAAAACCTTAATTCTAGCCTGATTTAGCCATTCTTTTACTACTTTTGACATGTGTTTGGGGTCATTGTCCTATATATATATGTATATATATATATATATATATATATATATATATATATATATATATATATATATATATATATATATATATATATATGTATATGTATATGTATATATATATATATATGTATATGTATATATATATATATATATATATGTATATGTATGTATATGTATGTATATGTATATGTATATGTATATGTATATATATATATATATATATATATATATATATATATATATATATACATATATATATATATATATATATATATATATATATATATATACACATATATATATACACATATATATACATACATAAGTCCTGAGTTCAATCCCGGGCTCAGGATCTTTTTGTGTGGAGTATTTTTTATGTAAATTTTGATTTCTATTTACTGATTTCTATTTTCTGTTTTAATTAGTTTTACCCTTTAAAATCTTTTTTAATCATATTTATTTTCATAATGTTTTTAGATTTGTTTTATATTTATTTTTTGTGTTTAGTCATTGGTGGAACTAAGGATATTTGAATATTGTTTTTATTACTGTTGTGCAGCACTTTGGAAACATTCTTGTTGTTTAAATGTGCTATATAAATAAAGCGGATTGGATTGGATTGATATGTGTATATGAATGTATGTATACACACACATACATACAGTATATACATACAGTTTGTTCTGCTCCAGTTTCAAATAAATGTAATTTTCTGTCAATTATTTAGTGGTTCAGGCTTTAAAGGGTTCACGTGGCCTAAACAGGTGACGAAAGCTTTTTTGAATTGAGTTCAAGCTTACAAACTGGCAATGCTAGTTTTTAATCTCTAGATAGCAGCGTTCTTTGAGATGAAAGAACCACAATTGCCGCTGCTTTAGGACAAATGTATGAAATATTAGAAATATTATCTCTCTGTCTGATAAACGCTGCGGTGAGATTGCTCTGATGTTGCTCATATTAGTTTTGTGTCAGGGGATTGTTGCGATTGCACGCAATATCCGAGGGGACGGTAATTTGCACTTTTATTTTGTAATATGAGAGTGCGGCACGCTTGAGTCACTTGATGGCGACTTCATTGGGAAGGGGAAGGCCTTTTACTGCAGCCACAGCGTTTTGCAGCATGCAGCCGACAATCCTCTTTGCGGTGGCCACCGTGCTGATGCCAATGTGGGGCGTGATGAGCACGTTAGGAAGCCCCAGCAGAGGATGGTCCCTGCAGGGGATGGAAGAAAAAAAATCATAAAGCCGTCCTTCCTTTTCTGTGGCTTTATTGAGGTGAGCTGGGCTTGACCTCGGTAACGGTTCTGGATGAGTCACATCTACGGCGGCGGCACGAATGCTTCCCTTCTGGAGCGCTCGGACTAAAGCGTCCTGGTCCACGACTTGACCTGAGAAGAGTCCAAGTTCAAGGGGAACTGCGCTTTTTATTGGAATTGTGCCTATCGTTCACAGTCATTATGAGAGACAAGAAGACAAAAGTTTTTGCATTCTGACATGTAAAAATCGGCTCGTTCTAGGTAGCGAGTTATACAGCTAATGGCAGCAATCTATTCTAACTTTAAAGGCCTACTGAAAGCCACTACTACCGACCACGCAGTCTGATAGTTTATATATCAATGATGAAATCTTAACAATCAATCAATCAATCAATGTTTATTTATATAGCCCTAAATCACAAGTGTCTCAAAGGGCTGTACAAGCCACAACGACATCCTCGGTACAGAGCCATTGCAACACATGCCAATACGGCCGGGTTAACTTATAAAGTGCAATTTTAAATTTCCCGCCACACTTCCGGTTGAAAACGTCTATGTATGATGACGTATGCGCGTGACGCCAATGGTTGAAACGGAAGTATTCGGACACATTGAATCCAATACAAAAAAGCTCTGTTTTCATCCCAAAATTCCACAGTATTCTGGACATCTGTGTTGGTGAATCTTTTGCAATTTGTTTAATGAACAATGAAGACTGCAAAGAAGAAAGCTGTAGGTGGGATCGGTGTATTAGCGGCTGGCTACAGCAACACAACCAGGAGCACTTTGAGGATAGCAAACGCGCTAGCCGAACGACCTCACCTTGACTTCCTCCGTCTCCGGGCCGCCAACCGCATCGGTGATCGGGTTAAGTCCTTCGTCGTACCGTCGATCGCTGGAACGCAGGTGAGCACGGGTCGTGATGAGCAGATGAGAGCTGGCGTAGGTGCAGAGCTAATGTTTTTAGCATAGCTCTGTCGAGGTTCCGTAGCTAAGTTAGCTTCAATGGCGTTGTTAGCAACAGCATTGTTAAGCTTCGCCAAGCTGGAAAGCATTAACCGTTTATTTACATGTCCAGAGTTTGGTAGTATTGATCTTCTGTCTATCCTTCCAGTCAGGGACTTATTTGTTTTGTTTCTATATGCAGTAAAGCCCGATGCTATCACGTTAGCTCAGTAGCTAAAGAGCTTCACCGATGTATTGTCGTGGAGATAAAAGTCACTGTGAATGTCCATTTCGCGTTCTCGACTCTCATTTTCAAGAGGATATAGTATCCGAGGTGGTTTAAAATACAAATCTGTACAAAAAGGAGAGAGTGTGGAATCCAATGAACCCTTGTACCTAAGTTACGGTCAGAGCGAAAAAAGATACTTTCTGCACTGCACGCTAGTCCTTCACTTTCCCGTTCCTCATCCACGAATCTTTCATCCTCGCTCAAATTAATCGGGTAATCGTCGCTTTCTCCGTCCGAATCGCTCTCGCTGCTGGTGTAAACAATAGGAAAATATGAGCAGTCCTTCCTCCGGTGTCGTCACGCTACTTCCGGTAGGGGCAAGGCTTTTTTTTTTATCAGAGACCAAAAGTTGCGAACTTTATCGTCGTTGTTCTATACTAAATCCTTTCAGCAAAAATATGGCAATATCGCGAAATGATCAAGTACGACACATAGAATGGATCTGCTATCTCCGTTTAAATAAATAAAAAAAATTTCAGTAGGCCTTTAAATCACTTTAACAATGCATTCAAAAACCGTCAACAATACTTCATTTAAGTTCTGTAACCTGTATAATAACCAAGCTGTAGCAACATTGTTGTTACGGCTCAGACTCCTGCCACCGCCGCTCATCCATCTGTGCGCTCCAGTGAGAGCACCGCGGGCCACGCCCACGGGTGTTCCCTGTCCGCTGCGGGCGCGCCTCCGCACGGCTGCAGGAGATCTGCAATCAGCGCACCTGCCTGGGGTGAACGAGCTGCCTTCATAAGCCCGCACAACCTGCCATGCCGGGCCGGAATATAATCATCTGTTGGCGTACAGTAAGCGATCATCTGATGCTGGATGCAACCTTGCTCTCTGTCTGTTTTCCCCACCGTGTTTCATTGTCGTGTCGTGTCGATCCTACTGCAGACCTCCGTTCCCGTGTTTGACGTTGCTGTGTGTCTCGTCATTCCTCGTCGTCGTTTCCCTGCTTCCCGGACTGCCTCTTCGATCTCGACCTCCCGCTTGGACACGATCCTTTCGACGCCACTTGCTCGCCCTGGATCATCTGCCTGCCCCTTGGACTTCCGTGTTCCTTCGCTCTCGACAACATTTGGTAACCCACACCTCAGCTAATCACACACATAGCCACACACACTTTTGGATCTAGTTCACACTCCATTTCCTTAGTTTATATTCTATTGTTTTATTATTATATATATATGGTGAATATATATAATAAATCTATAGAGCTACATCGCCCCCTGGTGTCTGTTGCCGTCACCTCCCCAGTAACCATAACAATTGTTATTGTAAGAGCGAACACTGAGGAACTCTTTCTAGCGTACCAACACATCGACGTGCTACGGTATTAGCCATAAAAGCTAGCTACGGAAAGAGATACGCTAGCTTCTACATTAGCACGAAACATGTTTGAGTTTGTAATGCACAACACAATGTGATAGGACACCAATCTGTACTGAGTGAAAAACATGAACAATCATATTACAGTATCTGTAAAGTATTATTTCATGTTTTGTTTCTACACAGCTAGCCAGACAGCGTATGTACTGTAGTTGTAATAACATGCATGACGTGCTGCGTGTATCGTGATCAATATTAAAGTGACTCACTTGATGGACAGTTGTGCATTTGGTCCAGCTGGCCGGTAACATTTTTTCCGGGTGATTTGGGTAAGCACTCCATTTATGTCGAAATAGCATGGCTTCAAATTTGCAGCTTCGAGTCATTTTCACCTCTGTCTGCTCCAACGTCTCGCTCTTCGTCCATGCTCGCTTCTAGAAGCAGTAATTCATCCTCAGTATATTCAGCTTCAAAAGTATAAGGTTGTGAATCCTCATTTGTCCAAAAATAGTCGTCTTCATTGTCCGTTACCAAGTCTGCTATGATTATAACACACACGCCTTTGTTTCCAGAAGTAGGAAAACAAGTTGTTGCCAGAAGTCGGACGTGTGTTGCTATGTAAACGGAAAGCAATGCGCAGAGGAATTAGTTCTAGAAATTATTAAAATGATCAAAATAGGGTAAATATTGTACATATTACATTTTGTTATAAAGGTGTCTGTTACTACATTATTGCACTGTGTATATAAAACATATTACATATTGTTAGAAGGGGCCTGTTACTACATTATGTATATACTTGCAGTGTGTATATTGTACATATTACATATTGTTATGAAGGTGTCTGTTACTACATTATATATATACTTGCAGTGTGTATATTGTACATATTACATATTGTTATGAAGGTGTCTGTTACTACATTATATATATACTTGCAGTGTGTATATTGTACATATTACATATTGTTATGAAGCTGTCTGTTACTACACTATATATATACTTGCAGTGTGTATATTGTACATATTACATATTGTTATGAAGGTGTCTGTTACTACATTATATATTTATATATATACTTTATATACTTGCAGTGTGTATATTGTACATATTACATATTGTTATCAAGGTGCCTGTTACTACATTATATATATACTTGCAGTGTGTATATAAAACATATTACATATTGTTATCAAGGTGCCTGTTACTACATTATCTATATATATATATATACTTGCAGTGTGTATATTGTACATATTACATATTGTTATGAAGGTGTCTGTTACTACATTATATGTATACTTGTAGTGTGTGTATTGTACATATTACAAATTGTTCTGAAGGTGTCTGTTACTACATGATATATATATATATATATGTATATATATATATATATATATATATATATATATATATATATATATATATATATACTTGCGGTGTGTATATTGTACTTATTACATATTGTTATGAGGGTGTATGTTAATACATTATACTGTATATATACTTGCAGTTTGTATATTACATATTGTTATGAAGGTGTCTGTTACTACATTATATATATACTTGCAGTGTGTATATCGTACATATTGTTATGAAGGTGTCTGTTACTACATTATATATATATATATACTTGCAGTGTGTATACTGTACATAGTACATATTGTTATGAAGGTGTTTGTTACTACATTATATATATACTTGCAGTCTGTATATTACATATTGTTATGAAGGTGTCTGGTACTACATTATATATATACTTGCAGTGTATATATTGTACATATTACATATTTTTATGAAGGTGTCTGTTACTACATTATGTATATACTTGCAGTGTGTATATTGTACATATTACATATTGTTATGAAGGTGTCTGTTTCTACATTTTATATAGACTTGCAGTGTGTATATTGTACATATTACATATTGTTATGAAGGTGTCTGTTTCTACATTTTATATAGACTTGCAGTGTGTATATTGTACATATTACATATTGTTATGAAGGTGTCTGTTTCTAAATTTTATATAGACTTGCAGTGTGTATATTGTACATATTACATATTGTTATGAAGGTGTCTATTACTACATTGTATATATATATATATATATATATATATATATATATATATATATATATATATATATATATATATATATATACTTGCAGTGTGTATATTGTACATATTACATATTGTTATGAAGATGTCTGTTTCTACATTTTATATAGACTTGCAGTGTGTATATTGTAC
>NC_084740.1:68671282-68733782 GCF_033978785.1 Entelurus aequoreus
AGAATTGCTATTGCGACATCTAGTGGACACATTTAAAAGAGCAGTTTCTTTCATTCCAAAATTTCGCAAACTCATCCCGGGGGCCGCATAAAACCTGTTCGTGGGCCTGATCCGGCCCGCGGGCCGTACGTTTGACACCCCTGCTTTAACCAAAGCAACAAATACTGTGTTTTTTTCCTCAAAGTCCTCCAGTGTCCAGGGAACTATTCCCTGAGTTTGTAAACATTTGGGGAAAAAACACTAAAAGGGGATTTTGTGAAAATCACTCTAGTATCGATCGTATACTGATACTAGCCCTTGGTATCGACACTACAGCTATATGGATCAATCCGCCATCCCCTTTTACGTCTTTTCCTGGCCAAGCGATACTGATAATTCTGGTATGGCTTCAATACCAACTAAATACATGGCTGATATTGCCGGGACCAATACCGATTCCAATATAGCACTTTTTACTTGAAACGTAACTGGTCAAATATTTTAGTGAATTTCGCTCTAGTTAGTTCATAAGGATTATTGTATTGTACAAAAAAGTAATTATATTTAAATAGAATAAAACAAAAGGTTGCAGTATTAAGATTATTCCCTGCTTTCATTTTATTACACACAATAACAAAAAAAATCACAATTCCTAAACAACAAAATAAAGTAACAATAAGTGCAACAAAACTGTAGGTATATATACTACCGTTCAAAAGTTTGGGGTCACATTGAAATGTCCTTATTTTTTAAGGAAAAGCACTGTACTTTTCAATGAAGATAACTTTAAACTAGTCTTAACTTTAAAGAAATACACTCTATACATTGCTAATATGGTAAATGACTATTCTAGCTGCAAATGTCTGGTTTTTGGTGCAATATCTACATAGGTGTATAGAGGCCCATTTCCAGCAACTATCACTCCTGTGTTCTAATGGTACAATGTGTTTGCTCATTGGCTCATAAGGCTAATTGATGATTAGAAAACCCTTGTGTAATCATGTTCACACATCTGAAAACAGATTAGCTCGTTACAGAAGCTACAAAACGGACCTTCCTTTGAGCAGATTGAGTTTCTGGAGCATCACATTTGTGGGGTCAATTAAACGCTCAAAATGGCCAGAAAAAGAGAACTTTCATCTGAAACTCGACAGTCTATTCTTGTTCTTAGAAATGAAGGCTATTCCACAAAATTGTTTGGGTGACCCCAAACTTTTGAACGGTAGTGTATGTTTGACAGTCTGCTTTTGATGTTGTTCAGTGCCAGCTGACTCAGCTGAGACGAGTGCTAAATGCGGAGAAATCTAAGGTGATTTTATTCTCAAATGGCAAACGACTGCCATTGAACATTTCAAAAATATCACCTGCTCATCAGGTTGAACTTGAAATGGTCAGTTAAGTACTTAAGGTTTCTTATTGACGAGAATTTGTCTATTGAATCACACAAAAACTGAAAACTTCAAATTAAATTGGGAGTTTTCATTAGAAACAAGTCCTGTTTTTCCTTACTAGTTAGGGAATGCTCGATTCTGACCACTTTTATGCCTTTTCTAGACTACGCAGACTTGCTTTCTACGAATGCACCCGACACTTATTTGAAAAAACTGTACACTGTATATCACTGCGCCTTACGTTTTATTACTGGTTGTGGCAACCTTGTCCACCATTGCGCTTTATATGCAAAGGCAAACTGTCCATCTTTGTCAGTACGCAGATTTTCTCAATGGATGTTTTTTTTTAAATATATAAATCACTTCTTGGTCTGGTTCCTCTTTAGTTATTTTCTTTATGTGTAGAGACTACAGTTGCTACAGTTTGAGGTCACAGGACATCCTTAGCTTGTTCCTAGCAGATGTGGGTAGAGTACCCAAAAATTGTACTCAATTAAGAGTACCGTTACTTTAGAATAATGTGACTCAAGTGAAAGTAAAAAGTAATCATCAAAATAATGTCTTTAGTCAGAGTAAGTAAGCATTCTGTGAAAAAACTACTCAGGGATTGAATAACTTTTGATTTATTTCGTAGTTATTTTTCAATGGTTCTTGGACTATACTACCACCTCAGGAACGTTGCTAAACTCCGCCCCTCACTCATTCTCTCTGATACCGAGAGGCTCGTCCACGCCTTTGTCTCCTCCAGGCTAGACTACTGCAACGCACTTCAACGCAAAAACATCCAGAAGCTACATTACGTACAGAATAGTGCTGCTAGGATCCTGATGAGAGTGCGGAAATATGATCATATCACACCAACTCTCAAATCCCTTCACTGGCTTCCTGTTTCACTCAGGATTGAATTCAAAGTCTCCCTACTAACCCACCAGCGCCTCCATGGAAATGCCCCCCCTCTACCTCAAAGGACTACTCACCCCCAAATCCTCCACACGACACCTCCGCTCCGGACAGGCTAACCTCCTCCAACCTCCGAGGACAAAGCTACGAACAATGGGTGACCGGGCTTTCTGCTCCGCCGCTCCCAGTCTGTGGAACGCTCTCCCTGACCACCTGAGGGCACCACAGACTGTGGATTTGAGACTTGTATTAGTAGGTTGCACAGTGAAGTACATATTCCGTACAATTGATCAATAAATGGTAACACCCGAAGTAAGTTTTTCAACTTGTTTAAGTCGGGGTCCACTTAAATTGATTCATGATACAGATATATACTATCATATATACTATCATCATAATACAGTCATCACACAAGATAGTCACATTGAATTATTTACATTATTTACAATCAGGGGTGTGGGGGGAGTGGGGGTATGGACATCAAGTAGTGGAGAGAGAGAGAGATCAGAAGGCATAAGAAAAAGTATCTGCATTTGATTGTTTACATTTGATTATTAGCAATCTGGGGAGGGTGTTAGTTTAGGGTTGTAGCTGCCTGGAGGTGAACTTTTATTGCGGTTTTGAAGGAGGATAGAGATGCCCTTTCTTTTATACCTGTTGGGAGCGCATTCCACATTCATGTGGCATAGAAAGAGAATGAGTTGAGACCTTTGTTAGTTCGGAATCTGAGTTTAACGTGGTTAGTGGAGCTCCCCCTGGTGTTGTGGTTATGGCGGTCATTTACGTTAAGGAAGTAGTTTGACATGTACTTCGGTATCAAAAAAAAGGCTTAAAAAGCCTACTTTTTAAAAAAAAAAAAAAAAAAGCCTTTTTTTAGATATATGCATACTAGTTTTAGCTATTTGGCTGTTCTAGATTTTTTTATTTTTTTTATTTTTTTAATACACTGTAGCACTTTGAGGTTGTTTACTCAATGTAAAGTGCTTTTTTACAAATAAAATCTATTATAATTATTATTACTAGTATTTGGTGTGTGTGTGTGTGTGAAACATAAAATGTATTAACAATTTACTTCATCATGTTTTCTCTAGTTGGAAGTTGAATTCCTGTGGGCTGAAATGTGAACATTTCTACTGACACACAATATAAATGTTCTTTTTGCTAGTTTGAAAGTAATCATTGGAGATTTTTTTGCCGCCTGTCATGTCACTTTTTACAGTCAGTACATTTTTCTATGTACTAAATTAGTCTGATTTGTCAAATAATTCAGTGTCTTCTATTTTCACAGCTTCATGTGAAGTTGTCGTTTCCATGCTCTTACTCTGTGACTGATGGCCAGACGCAGTGTGCCTCTCGTACACTAGGGGGCGACTGTGGTCATTTCAGCTTATTTAGCTATGTTTGATGTAAATACAATAGAATAAGATAATGCTACATGCTAAAAAGCTAGCGCTTATGACTAAAGCTACTACGGCTCTAACAGGTAAGTTCAACTTCCAACTGCTTTTTGGTGTTGTTGGTAATGTTTTAATGTGTTTAATTGACACTTGTGGGTGCTAGGACCATCAGGGACATACAAAATGATCAAATTTTTTTTGTCAATTTATTCCATCCTACATGTCTGTGTTTGTGACGTAAACAAGTTGACAGATAGCTAACATGAAGATCCCAAGGAAAGGGAAGAAAGAGTCCAGGCCTTTTATCTTTAAGAAGCTTTAGTGGTTTTCACAGAGAATGCACTTTTCCTTTCTTCTTGTCTAATTGGTAATTTCTTTCTTTGTTTTCTCTTTTCCTTGTATTTATTTTTGCTTTTGTTATCTTCTCTTTTTTTTTTTTTAAACTGTATAAAGAGACACAAAATATATGTCAAATAAACACTACTAAGTTACTACATTTCCATCAATGTTTGCTGCATAACATGTTTTCACACATACACACACAGCCCATACAATAGCATGTAAACAGTGCTCATAAACTTATGTAAATAGCCCTACATAGCCCATGTAACATTCAAAGCCACACATGAATAAGATTTACATTTACAAACATTGCACCCTCCCTTAGAGGAGTGAGCTAGCAAGCAAAGAAGCTACATGCTAAGTAGCACAAGCTAAACATTGATTGATTGATTGAGACTTTTATTAGTAGGTTGCACAGTGAAGTACATATTCCGTACAATTGACCACTAAATGGTAACACCCGAATAAGTTTTTCAACTTGTTTAAGTCGGGGTCCACTTAAATTGATTCATGATACAGATATATACTATCATATATACTATCATCATAATACAGTCATCACACAAGATAATCACATTGAATTATTTACATTATTTACAATCAGGGGTGTGGAGGGGGGGTAGGATATGGACATCAAGTAGTGGACATAGAGAGAGAGAGAGAGATCAGAAGGCATAAGAAAAAGTATCTGCATTTGATTGTTTACATTTGATTATTAGCAATCCGGGGAGGGTGTTAGTTTAGGGTTTTAGCTGCCTGGAGGTGAACTTTTATTGCGGTTTTGAAGGAGGATAGAGATGCCCTTTCTTTTATACCTGTTGGGAGCGCATTCCACATTGATGTGGCATAGAAAGAGAATGAGTTAAGACCTTTGTTAGTTCGGAATCTGGGTTTAACGTGGTTAGTGGACCTCCCCCTGGTGTTGTGGTTATGGCGGTCATTTACGTTAAGGAAGTAGTTTGACATGTACTTCGGTATCAGGGAGGTGTAGCGGATTTTATAGACTAGGCTCAGTGCAAGTTGTTTAACTCTGTCCTCCACCTTGAGCCAGCCCACTTTAGAGAAGTGGGTAGGAGTGAGGTGGGATCTGGGGTGGAGGTCTAGAAGTAACCTGACTAGCTTGTTCTGAGATGTTTGGAGTTTAGATTTGAGGGTTTTGGAGGTGCTGGGGTACCAGGAGGTGCATGCGTAATCGAAAAAGGGTTGAACGAGAGTTCCCGCCAGAATCCTCAAGGTGCTTTTGTTGACCAGAGAGGAAATTCTGTAGAGAAATCTCGTTCGTTGGTTAACCTTTTTGATTACCTTGGTTGCCATTTTATCACAGGAAAGGTTAGCCTCTAGAATGGAACCTAGGTAGGTGACCTCATCTTTCCTGGTGATAACAATGTCACCTACTTTTATGGTGAAGTCATTGACTTTCTTAAGGTTGATGTGGGACCCAAACAGGATGGATTCAGTTTTACCCAAGTGTATGGATAGCTTGTTGTCAGCGAGCCAGGTGCAAGTTCTACAGAGCTCAGCACTGAGGATTTTCTCCACCTGTGACTTGTCCTTGCCGGATACCAGCAAGGCAGAGTCATCCGCAAACAAAAACAATTCACAGTCGCATGCCGATGACATGTCGTTTATGTATATTAGGAACAGTAAAGGTCCCAATATACTGCCTTGGGGGACTCCACAGCTCACAGAGAGGGGGGGACGCGGTGCCGTTCACCTCTACCACCTGCTCCCTCCCCTCCAAGTAAGATTGCATCCAGCTCCATGACACAGTAGAACAAGCTATCGTCGCACAGTGCTATCTCTACATTTACACGCACACACAACTTCTTCATGTTACTCATAAAACACACAATGTTTCCAAGGCACTTTGTGGGAAGAAACAACAAACTTGGAGCGCTGAAACACGTAAACCTGTCTCGTGTGTAAACGAGTGGGCGTCTGACTGCCGTGCGTGTTATGTTCAGATGTATTACAGGTATGACCGCTAGAGGGCAGTACTGGTTAGTATGCTGCTTACCGTACCACATAAAGTGGTAGAACAAGACTGTATAAAAGACACATGTATGTTGTTGAGAACATGGAGCATTAAAAGTTAAGTCACTTGCTATCAACAGCCTCATCCTTCAAACACGAACATGACATGGTACCAGGAGTAAACTCGACTTGACGACATGGATTTAAAATCACCGGAGAGTTTGAATGTCGACGAGAACTGGCGCACCTTCAAACAGCAGTTTCACCTGTACATTGCGGCTATGGGACACGAGACAAAGCCGGAGGCGAGAAAGGTAGCGCTACTGCTAACAATAGCAGGGCCACAGGCCATAGAAGTATTTAACACGTTTGTGTTTGACACTCCTGACGATAATGGAAAGTTGGATGTAGTGCTTAGCAAATTTGACGCTCACTGTTCTCCGAAGAAGACCGAGACGTACGAAAGGTAAGTGTTTCGGTCTCGTACGCAGCGGCAGCATGAGCCATTTGATAGCTTCCTGACGGACTTGCGGCTAAAGGCGCAGTCCTCCAACTTCGCGACGCTGAAGGACTCCATGATCCGGGACCAGATAGTCTTCGGCGTGGAGGATAAAAAGGTCAGAGAGAGGCTACTACGAGAGATGGAGTTGACGCTGGCGGGAGCCATTAAGATCTGCCAGGCGAGTGAGCTGTCCCAAAAGCACGTGAGGACGTTCAGCGAGATGTCTGCAGTCGCCTCGGCGCAGAGCGACAACGCGGCAGCGGTAGGAGCAGTGTCGTACCAGCGGAGACAGCGCACACAGACCCGGCCTGCACGGCAGACGGAGGACGTGATGATAAGCTGCAAGCGCTGCGGCACAAAGCACAAGCCCCGACAATGTCCAGCGTTTGGTAAGCAATGCTCAAGTTGCCAAGGCAAGAATCATTTTGCTAAACAGTGCTTCTCCAAATGGAAAGAGGGGAAGAAAGGAAAAACTGTAAACAGAGTAGATGAGCCTGATCTCAGTGACACGTTCTTTGTTGGCATGGTAAATTTGGAAAGTGAACAAATAAGTAAACCAGACAATGTAAATGACGTCACTGGAGAAGATAAACGGATAGCTCCTCTAATGATAAATGGGACTGTAGTCACCATGAGATTGGACACGGGTGCAAAAGCAAATCTCATAAGCATGTGTGATGTAAAGGCAATGAAAAACAAACCACAAATAAAAAGAAAAGAATCTGGACTTAAAGACTACAATGGGCAACCAATTAAATGTTTGGGCACATGCAGGCTGAGTGTCACAGTTAAAGGAAAAGTGCACCACCTATGCTTCTTTGTTGTGAATGAGGGACGCGAATCACTTCTGGGTGACAGAGCCTGTGAAGAACTAGCACTTGTGAAAAGAGTGTATAGCATTATCCCAAAAAAATGACTCTATGGAAACAATTGTTCAGAACTTTTCAGATGTTTTCAAGGGTTTTGGTGTTTTGCCCTTCACATATAAAATACAATTGAAAGAAGATGCCCAACCAGTTGTGCATGCAGCACGCAGAGTTCCAGCCCCACTGAAAGACAGCCTAAAGAAAGAACTCGACAGAACGATCATGCTGGGGGTGATCAAAAAGGTTAATGAGCCTACAGACTGGGTCAACTCAATGGTCATCACAAAGAAAAAAGAATGGTGAGTTGAGAATATGTATGGACCCTAAAGATCTAAATGAGAGCATTAAGCGTGAACATTATCAAATACCTACACGTGAAGAGATCATCAGTGAAATGTCAGGTGCCAGCTACTTCACAAAGCTTGACGCCTCACAAGGTTTCTGGCAGCTGAAACTGAGTGAAAGCAGCACAAAGTACTGTACCTTTAATACGCCCTTCGGCAGACACTGCTTTCTCAGACTGCCTTTTGGAATAAAGTCAGCACCTGAAATATTTCACAGAGCGATGGAGCAGATCATCGAGGGCTTGGATGGAGTTCGAGTCTACATTGATGACATCATCATATGGGGGATCCACAGCCCAAGAGCACAATGAGAGACTAAACAGAGTTATGGAACGCATAAAAAAGTATGGACTAAAACTAAACAAGAGTAAATGTGAGTTTGGTGTTCAGGAGATCCTTTTCCTTGGAGACAAGCTGTCTGCACGTGGTGTCCAACCAGATCAAGAAAAAATATGTGCAATACAGAACATGCCAAGGCCCACAGACAAAACCGGTGTGCTACGCATCATGGGGATGGTCAATTTTATAGGTAAATTCATTCCCAATTTGACAGCGAAGACATCTTGCATACGAGAGCTTCTGCACCGGGACTGTGATTTTAAATGGACAATGAAACATGAGCATGAGTGGCAAAAACTCAAGACCACACTGACTACAGCACCTGTGTTGTCATTTTATGACCACACAAAGAGGATAAAAGTGTCAACCGATGCTTCCAAAGATGGTATTGGTGCCGTTCTACTCCAGGCTGAGGGTGAGCACTGGAAACCGGTAGCCTATGCATCTCGGGCTATGACAAAATCGGAATGTCGGTACGCTCAGATCGAAAAAGAATGTTTGGGACTGGCATATGGTTGGGAGCGGTTTCATAGCTATGTGTACGGCCTGCCGTCCTTCACAGTTGAAACTGATCACCGACCGCTGGTTGCCATCATCAAAAAGAATCTGAATGAAATGTCACCGCGGATTCAACGGTTGATGATGAAAATGCAAAGGTATGATTTTGAACTGATGTATACTCCAGGTAAACACCTAATCCTTGCTGATGCCCTATCCAGAGCAACTACAGGCGACAGTGTGAGTGCATCAGATGAGGACATACAGTGTCATGTGAACATGGTGTCTGCTACACTGCCTGTGTCAGACACAAAGTCAACACAAATAGCTGAGGCTACAGCAACGGATGCTGAGCTACAACATGTCATGAGGAACATGGATGAGGGATGGCCGGCTGGCTCATGTCCACAATTTTATCACGTCAGAGGTGAGCTCAGTACTGTGGATGGACTGCTGTTGAAAAAGGGCAGGATTGTTATTCCACAGGCTTTGAGAATGGACATTTTGCACAGGATACATTGAAAAATGCAAAAGGAGGGCGAGAGAGTCGGTTTTCTGGCCCGGACTGAACAAAGACATTGAAACATGTCAGAAACACAGGAACAAGCAGAGCAAAGAGCCTATGGTGGTTGCTGAGGTGCCAACCGCACCATGGCACAAAGTAGGAATGGACTTGTTTCATCTCAGAGGTAAAGACTATTTAGTGGTAGTAGATTACTGCTCAAACTTCCCTGAAATGGCGCTACTAGCAGGCTTAACGTCAACTTGTGTAATAACACATGCTAAATCTATATTCGCCAGGCATGGCATTCCACACACTGTAGTGAGCGACAACGGCCCATGCTTCAGCAGCAAAGAATGGCAGAAGTTTGCAGTGCAATATGATTTCCAGCATGTGACGTCAAGCCCACGTTATGCACAATCAAACGGGCAAGCGGAAAAAGGAGTTCACATTCTAAAGCAACTCCTAAAGAAAGCAGCTGACAGTGACTCGGATCCGTATCTGGCTTTATTGAGCTACAGAGCATCACCTCTTCAGTGCGGACTATCACCAGCTGAACTGCTGATGAAGAGGAAGCTACGAACAACCTTGCCGAGTCATTCAAACAATATAATAAAGCAAAATAATCCCTCAAAGATTGAACATAAACTACGACAACAGAAGATGATGCCAAAGTCATTTTATGACAAAACAACCAAGAGTCTTCCTCCACTGACTACCAACAACACAGTCAGGATTGAGGATACTAATGGATGGAGTACAAAAGCAACAGTCCTGCAAGAAGTTGCTCCAAGATCGTACACGGTGAGAACTGATGATGGACAAATCCTCAGACGCAATCGTCGCAGTCTGTTAAAGACTCCTCAAGGGACTGTTGGTGAGCTCAGTGTAACTTGTGGTGAATCTCAGGTAATACCCACACCTGTTATGGACTGTAAAACGCCTACTCTAAATGAACCTGAGTTAAGAAGGTCCACAAGAGAAATCAAAAGGCCTGATAGACTGAACTTGTAAACAAAGAAAAGTCAATATGCATGTTAAATATGTTGAACAAAATGTATATTGATTGTTGTGAAAGTGTTATAAATAGTATTGGCTCAGATTTCAGATAGCCTATGCAATTTGAAATTGTTCATACTGCACATATGTGTCAGAGTTAGACTAAATGAGAATTTGTTAAAATAACTGACCCAGCTAATGTGATTAGTTAGGTCAATACATTTTGTCTTAGAAAAAGGGGGATGTTATGATCAGATGTATTACAGGTATGACCGCTAGGGGGCAGTACTGGTTAGTATGCTGCTTACCGTACCACATAAAGTGGTAGAACAAGACTGTATAAAAGACACAGGTATGTTGTTGAGAACATGGAGCATTAAAAGTTAAGTCACTTGCTATCAACAGCCTCATCCTTCAAACACGAAGATGACAGTGCGGAGACTACCGGAAATTAGAGGAGGAAGCAACTCGCCTTCAAAATAAAGGTCCCTTCTCATTTAGGGTGACCAGGTGTCCGGATTTAGGCCGGACAGTCTGGATTTTTAATGCCCTGTCCGGCGTCCGGCGCAGCATCAAGCCGGAGACGTATTTGTCCTCCTTTTTGAGGCACTAGGCTTGAAAAGCAATAGCCAATCATAGACCGTAAAAAAATGCCCCCAACGCAGTAACATATCAAATGATTGGCTAAGAGCGGTGTCGGATACAAATCTGCTTATCATTGGTTAAAAAGGTAAACAAGGGTCCAACGTTCCCTCTAAGGTGCGCGCCTGCGCAATGGCACAGCAAATTAATGCCGCGCAGGAAATCAAAAATCCCATCTGAACTTTAAAAAAAATAAACACATTACAATTTATTCTGTATGATTTTGCAATGCAACTCTATGAGTGACAGGTGACAACAAGAGTGGCCCCAATGAATAAAACAATCTTTGTCAACACAGTTCAATTATCATCTGTCGAGACAAAATTTACAGACAGGAATTCCATCAATCACTTTATTGAGCAAAACTGTTTGTAACCACACCAAAAACATGAGTAAAAAAAACTTGTATCTATAAAAACTGGTAATTTTCTGCCATACAAACCAGGCTTAAACCAACGTTGTCATCCGTCGTTTCAACAGAAGCCGCTCGCTCGCTCACCTGCACCAACACACGCACTCATGGCACTTAGCCAGTGCTGCGTTTATGGCCACACAAAAAGTCGGACAACCCCAACGCCACACAATGTGTAAATGCCAGGTTGTAACACTGACTCCTCAATCAGATGTGTGCTTATTTTACTGCCATTCATTAAGAATGTTAATCTAAGGATATTATTCATGAAATATTGTCACTAGATTTCATAAATGCTAATAAAAAGATGTATTTTACAGACAGAAAGTTACAGGAACTAAATGTAATCTCTGAAAGGGGTAACATTTCTTTTCAAGGCAGGACTTGCAGCCAGACATACAATACTAGCACATAGGTCATGAAAAACATGTTTTTTTGTTATTGTCATTGTAAGAGGGCAAAATCACTTATATCAGAAAATTATTTTAATAAAACATTGAAATTGTTATGATGTCAGGTTTGGGACAGGTGTGACGCTGGTGTGGCCACAGTGTGCACGTCTGATGTCGCTCACATTTTTTTTCAATTATATATGTTACCTGTTAATTGTTTACATTTAAGTCCACACATGTTATGCTTTGTGGCACTCTGCACTTGAAAAGATTCATCTCAGTGGTCACTTTTTGAACACCACAATGTATTGAATAAATACAAATACTGTTAACAAACACTTGACTTTAATATTTTTTCCTATTCAGCCACACAAACATCATCTTTAAACCACTCAAAATTGTACTATAAATAAGAGTATACCAGAGTCCTATGTACACCATAGTAATTTATTGATATGCCGCATAATGTCCTCCTTTTTGGTGTCATAGGCCGCAAATTGTCCTCCTTTTTGGTGTAACGGAAATGGTCACCCTATTCTCATTACCTGATAATGTTACGTCACACTCCCCGCCTGGTATGAATACTATACCACTATTTCGAACTGCAGTAGGAACATGCTTGATACAAATTACAGAAACCTAACTTAACTTAGTCTGTATCATTAGCTGCCAAGAGAAGGACTGTCTCAGAGACAGGCCTCAGAAAAGTATTTGCAGATCCAGATCTTGTGACCTTGAGTTCTATCTTCCTGACCTTCCCGTCCTGGTCGGGGAAAGTCTTTGTGACAAGAGCCAGGGGCCACTCTTCCTCTTAGCTTGATCGTCTTTGAGCAACACGAGGTCGCCCTCCTTCAGATTAGGCTTGACATCTTGCCACTTGTTGCGATTTTGAAGTGTGGGAAGGTATTTACGCCTCCATCTGTGCCAAAAGGTGTTGGCGAGATGCTGCGCCTTCCTCCACTGTTGGCGGTAGAGATACTTGTTGTCGAAGACATGACCCTGATGTTTGACCTTTTGGTGGTAGTGTCTCACAAGGAGCTTCCCAATTTGGTTGTGGGCTGGAATGATAATAGGAAACTGTTCTCCAATGTCCAGTGTGGCATGCTTGAGCCTTCCTCCTATCCTTAAAAGTCCCTTTTCATCCATGTAAGGGTTTAGCTTTTTTAGGGGACTATCTTTTGGAATGTTTTTCCCAGCAGCCAAGCACTGGAGGTCAGTTCTGTATGTCTCTTTTTGCACACAACCAATTATGAGAGTTACGTTCCAGCATGTTGGTTATGGAAGCGATAGCCCGTACTAGTGACTTCCATGTGGAAAATCGCCCAAACTGATGAGATCCCAGCATAGAATGAGGAATGGAGAGTTCCGTAGCATGGGAACGTACCTCGCTGTCAGTGTCTGGGTCGACAAGCTTGTGATGTTCCATTTCAGAGCTGGGAACTTCATCAGGCAGGTACAGAAAGGTGGGTCCTGTGAGCCATGTAGTGTTCGTTAGCTCCATTGCAGGAACTGATCGTGTAGCATGATCTGCTGGGTTTTGAGCTGTGTGGACGTAGTGCCACTGATCTGGTTTGGTTGACCTTCTGATTCGTTGCACCCTGTTACAGACGTACACGTAGAATCGCCTGGTCTGGTTGTAGATGTATCCCAGGACGACTCTGCTGTCTGTGGAGAAATGCATTGTGTCAATACAAATATATCCAGCTCTCTCTATACCAACTCTGCCATTTCCACTGCGAGTACAGCAGCTCCCAATTCCAGTCTTGGAATAGTGTGGGCTGATGGAGGTGCTAGTTTCGCCTTTCCCAGGACAAAACCGACGTGGCACCCTCCATCGCTGTCAATTACTTTGAGGTAGCCTACAGCAGCGATAGCCTTTACTGAAGCGTCAGAGAAAAAATGAAGTTCTCTCTTCTGTGCTGTAGACAAGGTGGTAGGTGAGTACGCTCTAGGTATCCTGATGTCCTGCAAATCTTGTAATGAATCTTTCCACATCTTCCATTCAGCTTCCTTTGTCTTCGGTAGAGGGGCGTCCCAGTCGAGGGTTTTGTCGCAGGCCAGTTATCGGAGTAGAAACTTCCCTTGAATGACGACTGGAGCTACAAGACCAAGAGGGTCGAACAGGCTGTTCACTACTGCTAGAGCACCTCTACGGGTTTAGGGTTTCTCTGTGGCTATTGTTTTGTAGGTGAAGATGTTATGCTTTAGCTCCCAGCTGAGTCCCAAACTGCGTTGGACGAGAGTGGAGTTGTCGTCGAAATCTAAGTTTTGCAATCCTCCTGCATGATCTTCCTGAGAGAAGGCTTTTAGCACATTAGTGCAGTTGGATGCTATCTTGTGGAGTCTCAGGTTTGAAGCAGCCAACATCTCCTGTGTCCTTGTCAGCAGGTCGATGGCTTCCGTGGCTGAGGGTAGCGACGTGGGGTCGTTTTCTTTGAACCACAAGAAGCGCAAAAAGTCTCTGTTGTCTTCGCGAACGACAAAGCTGTGGAACATTTGTTCAATGTCTGCTATTACAGCAACAGTCTCTCTTCTGAAGCGCAGCAACACGCCGAGCAAACTGTTGTTTAGATCCGGCCCAGTAAGTAGTACGTCATTCAGGGATATGCCATGATGTTGAGCACTGGAGTCAAAGACGACCCTGATCTTGTCCGGCTTCTGGGGATGATAGACACCAAAAATAGGTAAGTACCAGCACTCACCTCCTTCCTCTAGTGGCGGTGCCAACTCAGCATGGTTGCGATCAAAGATGTTCTGCATGAAGGCAAAGAAGTCATCCTTTATCTTTGGCTTTCTTTCAAAGGTGCGACGAAGAGTGGTAAGTCTGCTGAGTACTTGTTCTTTATTGTTTGGGAGTCGTTGACGGGGTGATCTGAATGGAAGCTGTGCCACCCAGCTGTTGGTGTCATCCATTGACATCTCTCTGTCCATGAAATCCAGGAACATTCGGTCCTCGATGGAAAGTCCTACTTGATCATCATCCTTAGTGCTCTGGAAGATCGTGCTGCCCAAGTTGCTGTCATCGAGGACAGGGATGCTGAATTTAAGGCTGCTAGAAGAAGTTGCATTGTGTACTTTGGAGCTGAACCTTTCCTTGACCTGAAGCTGGTTGGGACATGGAGTGCCAACTCCATCCTCTTTCCTTGTGATTTATTGATGTTTGATTTGAAGCAATAAAATAAAGTGGGTTATCGGTGTAAATGAATGGATGAACAGAATGAATAGTCGAATAGTCAAATAGTCGAATAGTAGAATAGTCGAATAGGTTGATAACCTTAACCAAACAGAAAAAAAAAACACATTAGTGTTTCATAAACATACATCATAATACATGCTTTGCTTTCCTTTAAATCAATCCAAAATTTATTTCCACTGATAGGGCCTAGGTTTAAGAATAAACTTAAACATTTCCAACAATATGAATGAAATTAAATTTAAACCATCCTAATTATAAGAATAAACTTAAACATCACTGATAACTTTTTAAATTTACTTTCAGTCAACTTAAACAATTTTGTAAACATCAGTGAAATTATCTTCTTTAAACATTTTCCCCAGTGAAATTATCTTCTTTAAACATTTTCCCCAGAGAAATTATCTTCTTTAACATTCTCCTCAGTACAAAACAAGCACTTCTTTCCCTTGGTTTCCTCACCAGTTGCGTCTTCTGAGTCCATACAGGAGCTGTCTTCCTTCCTCTTAGCATGTCAAAAGGAGTGACTGACTGAAGCTCAAACATTTTGAGCATGTGCTCTGAGCAGGTGAACAGGTGAATTCAATCAAACCAATCTGTTGGAAGCAGGAACCATAAGCCGGACGCCGAGATGAGCGGTCGCACTCTCTTTCGCTCCCGATCGGGAATTCAAACAACTGCTCGGATTATCCCACACTTCCTCCTTTTTCTACTGTGGATCACGGATTTATATTTTAAACCTCCTCGGATACTTTACCCTCTTAAAAATGAGAGTCAAGAACGCAAAATGGACATACACAGTGACTTTTATCTCCACGACAATACATCAGCGAAGCACCTTGGCTTTGGAGCTAACGTGTTAGCATCGTGCTTGACTGGGCATCGAGGCAAAGGGAACATGCCCCTGACTGGAAGGATAGACAGAAAGTCAATAATACTACTATTACTTCTACTATCAGGAGACACTGAACTCAACCCTGGACCTGCAACAACACGGTTAATGTTGTCCCGACTGGCGAAGACTAGCAATGCTACTGCTAGCGTCGCCATCGAAGCTAACTCGGCTACCGGCTCATCTCAGCTCAAGCTCACCTGTGCTCCAGCGATCGGCGGCTCGGCGAAGGACTTCGCCCCGTTCATCGACACGGTCGGAGGCTCGGCGGCGGCGGTGGAGGACGACCCAGTCATCGGAGGAGGCAGCGACTCAGCGGCGGTGAACGACGCGGCGGCTGCGGTGGACGGCGACCCAGACATCGGTGATTGCGGGGAACTGCACGAGATGGCGGGGGTCCACGCGGCCTCTCCCCGGTCCCAGAACGGTCGAGGACGCAGCATACACAGGATTTAGAGGCGCCTTTACACAAACATTTTCCTTGTTCTCTTTCTCTTTGTCTTCAAAAAAGCCCGCCAAAAGGAAATCCACCCCCACCCCCCAGCAACCCTACCTGGCCTCCCCCTCTCCCCTCTCCCCCTCTCCAACTCCGCCCCTCCCTCCCCCTTCACCTGGAGGACGATCAATATGCCTCTCTCTCTCTCTCCTCTCTCTCCTTGCTCTCCAACTTCAACAGCAATAATAACCAACATTTTTTCTGGTCAGTACCACAACACAGCGGACTCTGATGCTCTCTTTTTGGTTCCAGTGGACTACACATCATCCACCTTAATGTGAACAGCCTCTCTGGAGCCAAACTTGACCAAATCAGAGAAATGTTCCTCAACACGAAGGTAAAAATCTTGTGTTTCTCTGAAGCCAAATTTGATCAAAGTATTTCTGACTCAGAGATAGAAATAGAAAACTTTTCGGTTATCAGAAAGGATAGGAATAAACACGGTGGGGGCGTTTGTATGTATATCCACCAGGATATTAAATACATAACTCGCACTGATCTTAACCACAATGACCTGGAATCTGTGTAGGCGGAAATCAAATTTAAAAACGCTAAGCCGGTACTAATAGGGACTGTTTATAGACCCCCTAATCAGAGTGATTTCTATGGGGCTTTGGAAGAATGCTTGGCAGGGACAGACAACGTGGAGAAAATTATAACTGGGGATCTGAACACAGATATTCAACGCAAAGATGCGCCTGTCTTCAGATCCTTCAGCAAGTTTTGTCATCTGCACGGTCTTTCCCAGCTAATAGCGCTACCTACAAGGGTGTGTGATTCCACCCAATCAACCATAGATCTCATTCTGACTTCAGACCGGCCTAAAATAGAAAATAGTGGGGTCATGATCTGTGGTCTTAGCGACCACTATCTAACCTTCTGCACCCGTAAAATAGCTAAACCTAAAGCCAATGGCCACATAACAGCCCAATCCAGATCCCTCAAAAAATACTCCAATGACAATTTCAATTTAAAATTAGATGAGTGGGACTGGTCCCCTGTGCTCGCGAGCAACATGGTCGATGTTGCTTGGGATCGCTTCAAAACAGCGTTCCTAAAGATACTAAATGACATGGCTCCCGTGAAAACAGTCAGGATCAAAGCCCGCTCGGAACCATGGATGAATCCGGACCTATTAGCTGCCATAAAAGACAGAGACAGGAAATACTCTGAATACCAAAAATGTAAAACAGAAGTAGATAAACAACCCAATAATATCAACCTCAAATTACTCCTTTCAACTCTTAAAAAGCAATGCAATAAATTAAGAAATAAGTCAACCAACCTGACTAAATCCTTAAAAAAAAATTACATTAACGACAAAATAGAGGAAAACACAAATAAGCCACGTGAGCTCTGGAAAATTCTCAACAACCAGCTTCGTGGTTGCAGCCAGAAACTTAAAACAAGACTCACCAACATCAGCATCAAGGAGGGTGACTCCCTCATTACAGACAAAATGGAGGTAGCTAGCAGACTTAACATCTTTTTCACCAGCATAGCCGCAACTCTTGTCAACAAGCTGTCCCACCACTCTGGTCGCTTTGGTGTAGAACACATTCAAGCCTTCTACAGAAAGCTAGGAGTATCCAACGATGATTTCAAATTAGAAATGGTCACAGCTGATGAGGGTGTTTAAAAAATTGAGCGCGCTCCACCCTAACAAGGCCACCGGCCTTGATAATATTCCCTCCAGATTCCTCAGGGACTCTGCCTCCATCATTGCCCCGATCATCACACACATAATAAACCTATCAATTACACAAGGCCAAGTACCAAAAGATTTTAAGATAGCAAGAGTAACTCCTCTCTTTAAAAAAGGAAGCAAATTGGAACCTGGCAACTACCGACCTGTTTCTATTCTCAGTTCCATTTCGAAAGTAATGGAGAAAATAGTTTATGAACAGGTCGATAGTTACCTTGCCACTAATAAACTCATGTACAAATTCCAATCCGGCTTCAGAACTAACCACTCCACTGACACATGCCTTCTCTATCTGACCGACCACATCAAACATGAGGTGGACGCGGGCAAATACTGCGGCATGGTCATGCTGGACCTTCAGAAGGCCTTTGACACCGTTAACCACGCTATATTGTTGGATAAGCTCAGAGCAATCGGATTTAACAAAACCTCATGGAGCTGGATGCAATCTTACTTGGAGGGGAGAGAGCAGGTGGTAGAGGTGAACGGCACCGTGTCCCCCCCCCCCCCCCCCCCCCCCCCTCGGTGAGCTGTGGAGTCCCCCAAGGCACTATATTGGGACCTTTACTGTTCCTAATATACATAAACGACATGTCATCGGCATGCGACTGTGAATTGTTTTTGTTTGCGGATGACTCTGCCTTGCTGGTATCCGGCAAGGACAAGTCACAGGTGGAGAAAATCCTCAGTGCTGAGCTCTGTAGAACTTGCACCTGGCTCGCTGACAACAAGCTATCCATACACTTGGGTAAAAACAGAATCCATCCTGTTTGGGTCCCACATCAACCTTAAGAAAGTCAATGACTTCACCATAAAAGTAGGTGACATTGTTATCACCAGGAAAGATGAGGTCACCTACCTAGGTTCCATTCTAGAGGCTAACCTTTCCTGTGATAAAATGGCAACCAAGGTAATCAAAAAGGTTAACCAACGAACGAGATTTCTCTACAGAATTTCCTCTCTGGTCAACAAAAGCACCTTGAGGATTCTGGCGGGAACTCTCGTTCAACCCTTTTTCGATTACGCATGCACCTCCTGGTACCCCAGCACCTCCAAAACCCTCAAATCTAAACTCCAAACATCTCAGAACAAGCTAGTCAGGTTACTTCTAGACCTCCACCCCAGATCCCACCTCACTCCTACCCACTTCTCTAAAGTGGGCTGGCTCAAGGTGGAGGACAGAGTTAAACAACTTGCACTGAGCCTAGTCTATAAAATCCGCTACACCTCCCTGATACCAAAGTACATGTCAAACTACTTCCTTAACGTAAATGACCGCCATAACCACAACACCAGGGGGAGCTCCACTAACCACGTTAAACCCAGATTCCGAACTAACAAAGGTCTTAACTCATTCTCTTTCAATCAATCAATCAATGTTTATTTATATAGCCCTAAATCACAAGTGTCTCAAAGGGCTGTACAAGCCACAACGACATCCTCGGTACAGAGCCCACATCAATGTGGAATGCCCTCCCAACAGGTATAAAAGAAAGGGCATCTCTATCCTCCTTCAAAACCGCAATAAAAGTTCACCTCCAGGCAGCTAAAACCCTAAACTAACACCCTCCCAGGATTGCTAATAATCAAATGTAAACAATCAAATGCAGATACTTTTTCTTATGCCTTCTGATCTATCTATCTCTCTCTCTCTCTCTCTCTCTCTCTCTCTCTCTCTCTCTCTCTCTCTCTCTCTCTCTCTCTCTATGTCCACTACTTGATGTCCATATCCTACCCCCCCCCCCTCCACACCCCTGATTGTAAATAATGTAAATAATTCAATGTGATTATCTTGTGTGATGACTGTATTATGATGATAGTATATATGATAGTATATATCTGTATCATGAATCAATTTAAGTGGACCCCGACTTAAACAAGTTGAAAAACTTATTCGGGTGTTACCATTTAGTGGTCAATTGTACGGAATATGTACTTCACTGTGCAACCTACTAATACAAGTCTCAATCAACCAATCAAAGGGGGAGATGTTCAGCCCTCAGCTCTCACTGTTGCCCCTTCAGGCCTGGAGTGTGCTCTACAAATCAGTGGTGTTTGTGCTGCTCTGTACTTTGATTTGACACCTCCCACTTGACCTCTTGGTTTTTTAAACCCAAGGAGGTCACATCATCATCTGTTCAGGCAAGTTTACCTTAAGTTTGCATGATGTTGTTCTTGTTCTTCAACCGGTATTAAAACAATGATCCGTCTGACGTCTCTGTGAAGAATGGTGGCCGGGATTTTACTTGAGTGCTGCTTTCCTTTCTTTTCAGCAGGTTTTGCAGAGGAGACTGGGTAGCTGGGAAAAGTCCTGATGTGCACATCTCTCACAATGCCTTGCTGTCAGCGTTTACTTTGGTCACTCTTGTGAGCCGGTATTGTCCCCTTAGGGCGTTCTGGTCAGCCATCCAGACAACATCTCCAATAGCCACATTTCTGTGGGCAGAGTGCCATTTGGATCTCACAAAGAGGTTCGGTCCAGCAAGCTGACTCCACTTCTTCCAGAATCGGTCAACTTCTGTTTGTATGGCCTTCAGTCTCTTGTTAGGGTATACTTCAAACTCAAAGCTAGCTGGATCTCCTTTGGGTCCAGCCCGTCCAAGCAGAAGTGAATTTGGACTGATGTATTCCACACAGTCCTCCCGGCTCTGGGTCCTGGCGTCAATGGGTCTCTCATTGGCGAGGTTTGAGGCTAAATACAGAAAAGTTTGGAACTCACTCCATGTAAAGACGCCTTCACCTCCCAGACTGTGCAGGGCCCACTTCACAGTGCGCACCACCGCCTCTGCAGCTCCGTTCCTGTGAGGTGAGTCTGCGGGGTGGATTTTCCAGCTCCATCCTGTGCCATTCCTGGAGGCTTCACTCTCAATATTTGACTTTTCCAGCCGTTCAAGGAACAAATACAGATCTTTAGAGAAACTGGAAATTGTGATGTATCATGTGTATGCTTGCATGTTCAGAATTAAACTCAAACTCAAACTCAAGGGCAGGTTTTGCATACCACAAAGTTTTTCCCAGGATCTGACCACGCTTTTTGGGGTGCCCTCTCAGTGCTGTGAATCGCTTGTAGGCCAGCAGGAAGCCTTCAGCTGACTGGTCACTGACAACATCTGTGTGTATGGCTCTGGATGCCATGCAGCAGAAGACTATTCCCCAGACTTTGAGTTTCACTTTCTTTCTCACCTCATCCTCATCCCATACTTGCCAACCTTGAGACCTCCAATATCGGGAGGTGGGGGGTGGGGGGTGATTGGGGGAGGGGGGCATGGTTGGGGGGGTGGTTATTTACAGCTAGAATTCACCAACTTGAGTATTTCATATATATATATATATATATATATATATATATATATATATATATATATATATATATATATATATATATATATATATATATATATATATATATGTATGAAATACATGACTTTCAGTGAATTCTAGCTATATATATATATATTTATTTTATTTACATAAAAGAAATACTTGAATTTCAGTGTTCCGGTGGCTATCCATTAGATGGCAGTATTGTCCTGTTTAACTTCTCCGTTCATGATGAGTATATCATTTTGGCCACCGTGTTCAATGGAGAAGTCTGTTCTACATATTTACAGGCAACATACACCTTCCCCTTCGAACTGTCCTGGATGAACTGAAATTCTTGTTTCCATTCGTTTTGGAACTTGCAAGCGTATTTCTTCATCTTGCTCGTCGACGGCGTCGCCATGTCTGTAATTTCCTCGTTCTTCTGCTTGTCTCCTTTTTGTGTGCGCAGTTGTGCACTCTACTCTCGAAAAGCCCTAGATGTTATGACGTCATTGGGCAGGCAAGCTGTTTATATTGTGGGAAAGCGGACGTGAGAACAGGCTGTCCCCACTCAGTCTCAGGTCCGCATTGAGCTGGAGGGGGCGTGGCCTCCAGCTCCGGCTGAATACCGGGAGTTTGTCGGGAGAAAATCTCTGCCGGGAGGTTGTCGGGAGAGGCGCTGAATACCGGGATTCTCCCGCTAAAAACGGGAGGGTTGGCAAGTATGCCTCATCCTTCACTTCATAAGGTCCAAATAGGTCCACTGTTGTGTACTCAAAGGGATTAGCTGGTGTTATACGCTCAGGTGGAAGGTCACTCATGATATGCTGGCATCTTTTAGCTCTGGCTTTTCTGCATGCAACACAGTTGTCCACAATCTTTTGAGCCACTTTACGACCTTTTACCACCCATGCCTTCTTTCTCATCCGAAGGAGTGTTTCTGCAATCTCTTCATGGTTGGCATTGTGTGCTTTTTGGGAAAGGAGAGTGGATACCCACGCATCATAAGGTATGATTGGCACTGCTGATTTTTCTCCATTAAAAATCTGACACTTTCCTCCACAGAGCAAAAGTCCAGTCTGTTCCTCTCTGAACACAGCAAGTCTATTCAGTGTGGTGTCCTGAAAGGTTATGCCTACTTGGGCTGCAAGAAAAAGATCCCTGAGCACATCTTCACACTCGATGGCAGTGACTTCTGCTTGCTTGCACATTTGTGGTGATGTTTCCTGATATTTTAGCTTACTTGAGGCTGAGCGTCAAATGTATTGTACATACAAATTATTTTTTTTGTTTTTGTTTTTTTTACATACAAATTCACATATACTCACATACATACATACACACATACATAGGTACCTACGCTCCCACATACATATACAAATACAGTACATATTTACATACTCAAAGTTCGTACATCCACATGTACATTCATTATACAAACATACACATACTGTACATATACATTCACTGTACAAACATACATATACACATACTGTACATATACATTCACTGTACAAACATACATATACACATACTGTACATATACATTCACTGTACAAACATACACTTACACATACTGTACATTTACATTCACTGTACAAACACACATATACACATACTGTACATATACACTCACTGTACAAACACACATACACATTCTGTACATATACAAGTACATATGCACACATACACTCATGCATATAATCACGTTTCATCAAACATATATTTACGTTGTTGCCCTAGGGTAAACTGGGTATAACACATGGCACTCTGACAAAGCTTAACCTATTTTTACTATAACAATCTACAAGGTTAATGTAGGTTGCTTCTCTTTCTTCCCCTCCATTTTTCTGCATTCTTTCGTATCTCAAGTTATCATTACGTATATGTATTGTTGCATTTGAACAATTGTATTGTTGATAATAAAGGTAAAGTATTGGTATTGTTCATTATCAATAGCGCTATTTCTATTGGTATTCATATTCCTCCTTTTGTAGTGTAATAATGCTCATTGTCATTTCTATATTATTTTTTATTTTCGCTAACTGCTTATTTGCGTTTACTTTTACCATCATATTTGTACATGTCGTATTTGCTGATGTTGCTCTATTGTTGTTGTTGTTGTGTTTGCTGTTGTTGTTTTTGTCTCTCTGTCTAATCCCCCTCTTGTCCCCACAATTTCCCCCTCTGTCTTCCTTTTTTTCTCTTTCTATCCCCTCCTGCTCCGGCCCGGCTGCACCAAATGATAATATAAATACATTTAATAAAGTCAAATACAAATAAGGCAACAAGAGAAGTATCCTACACTTCTCTTTTGTTAAGTAAATCTGAACAGCCGATATGGGCATCTACATCTACTATATGATTTGCCTGAGAAGCTGGGCAGGACAAAAACAATTTTTTTATAAAAATAAAAATGAAAAAAACAGTACAAAAAGCAGCGCCAGGGGGTTATAAATTCAAAGTAACTAAAATAGAATGCAAAAAAAAAATATATATATATATATATATAAAATAAACAAAGTGCAAAGCCATAGGCTCACTCAATTTCAGTAAATAACTTAAATTTGGAACATAGCATCATCGTTTTCACAGCTTTTAGGTTGTTAGAGGTAGAGAGTGTTTTAATGTAGAGTTCTAATTATTTTTTAAAGGCACAAAAGACTGGTCGGGTGTTGAGAAACTTAAATTTATGAATATACAACTTGGTCTACGATAGTTGATTTTACCGTGCATTATTGTAAATGGAATAACTATTGTACTTTATTTTCTACAGTAAAATTTTAGTGACAGGTGCCAGTTTCGTTTTTTTACCGTAAAATCTACGATTGTTGATTTTACCGTGCATTACTGGTAATGGAATGACTTTTCTACTTGAACTTTTACGGTAAAATTCTAGCGACAGATGCCAGTTTTGTTTTATACCGTAAAATCTACGCTCTTTGTTATTAGGGTGAATTATTGTAAATGGGAAAAAAATGGTCCTATGTTATGTTATGTTATTTTCATTTGTTATACTGTATGTTATATGTTATGTTATATTCCTATACTTCTTCTTCTTTTTTTTTAAAGATAATACAATTTAAAAGAAGAATTTTAAAAATGAATATTACATTTTAAAAAAGTGGTCCCATACTTTTATTTAAAAATGATAATGATGAAATAAAAATACAAATACAACAAAAATCATTCAAAAGTTAATGGAAAAAACAATCTTACTTTTATTTTTACGATAAAATTCTGGCAACTGAGCCACCAGTTTTTTACCTTGTTAAGATTTGTTAATCACTCGTTCTGATAAAAATACTGCTTAGAGTTCGACCTAACCTTACAAGTGTCATGCTACATTTACATGATACATATTGTATATATACAGTATATAGATCCAGGATGCCCTATATGATACATGGGCGTAGTCTCCAGTTATTCCGTTTCTACAAACGTACTTTATTTCTGTAAAAGCAGCATTTTCCAGTAACAAAATATGTTCAGAATTTTATTTTTTTATTTTTTAGGAATAAAACTCACCTCTTCTTGGGTGCAACTCCAAGTTGGACATGCTGAGTCAGCACTCGCAGTCCTCCTTTTCACGGGCACAAGTTGGACATTAAACTTTGAGACACTTGTGATTTAGGGCTATATAAATAAACATTGATTGATTGATTGAAACAAGACGAGTTAATGTGAAAACGAGCGGCGGGGTCAACAAGTAGAGCAGAAAAATAGGCCCTGGAAAGGCTGATCACAGATTTGCTGATGTGTAAACCTAACCAGGAAGCAACACGTCTTCGTTATTTGTTTACTGATCCGGTGCTGAAAAGTCAACAAGCGACGGGGTTTAATTGTCGCCTTGCAGCCGGATCGGAGAATTGCACTCAAATATGTCCTCCCGTCTGCTCGTCGGAGGATGTTTGTGGCGGAAAAAGTCGTGTCTGCTGCAGGAAATGTGATTCATCATTCAGTATTTGCAGGAACAATATCGCTTGAATGTAAGGCCACCCCTCCCCCTATACACGGGGGGGGGGGGGGGGCTAAATCTTGAAACATACAGATAAATAATAGATAAATAAATAAACATTCCCTTCAGGGTGGGGGGAGGACTTTGCCCCCCAGAAGAATTTAACAACAAGTTTCAAACAGCCCCTTTATTGCAGTGCTTGGGGGGCGTGAGCGCATATTTTGACACATACAGATAAATAAAAGATAAAGCTAGGCTTCAGCAATAATAACAATAATAATAATAATAATAGATTTTATTTGTAAAAAGCACTTTACATTGAGTAAACAACCTCAAAGTGCTACAGTGTATTTAAAAATAAAAAGATAATTAAAAATTAAAAAATTAAAATAAAAACTAGAACAGCCAAATAGCTAAAATTAGTATGCATATATCTAAAAAAAAGGCTTTTTTTTAAAAAGAAGGGTTTTTAAGCCTTTTTTAAAAGCATCCACAGTCTGTGGTGCCCTCAGGTGGTCAGGGAGAGCGTTCCACAGACTGGGAGCGGCGGAGCAGAAAGCCCGGTCTCCCATTGTTCGTAGCTTTGTCCTCGGAGGTTGGAGGAGGTTAGCCTGTCCGGAGCGGAGGTGTCGTGTGGAGGATTTGGGGGTGAGTAGTTCTTTGAGGTAGAGGGGGGCATTTCCATGGAGGCACTGGTGGGTTTGTAGGGAGACTTTGGATTCAAACCTGAGTGGAACAGGAAGCCAGTGAAGGGATTTGAGAGTTGGTGTGATATGGTTATATTGCATCAGCACTTCCTGCGACCCCGAAAGGGACAAGCGGTAGACAATGGATGGAAAAACATTCACGTCGAGGGGGGGGGGGGGGGGGGGCGTGAAAAATTATTGCACCCTAGAAAAATGTAACTGAGAGCAAGTTTCAAACAGCCCCTTTATTGCAGTGCTTCTTGAATAGTAGGGTGGACATCTCTTGAGGGGAGCGTGAGCGCATATCTTGACACATACAGATAATAATATATAAATAAATACACATTCACTTCGGGGGGGGGGGGCGTGAAAAACTGTTGTACCCTAGAAAAATGTAATTGTGAACAACTTTCAAACAGCCCCCTTTATTGCGTGGGAAAAAAATCTGTCCCATGGGGGAGCATGACAGAAAATAATTGAGAACCACTGACCGGGCGTTTTGCGTGAATAAGCACGGGTAAAAAGTTGATTAATGAATGACATGTGAAATTTGACCTCAAACGTATTCCTAGCCCCTTCCTGCTCCTTCGCAGATAAAAAATAAAATGGCAATGATTTGTGCATTGTCCCCTGAGGCGGGCAGGTAAAGGATCGCACTGGGGTGGAAATATGGCAAGATAAGCATAATCATATTCAATTTTTAAATTTTAGTACAAAAATGCATTCAATAAAATCCAAGTTCAATTAGAGACCTATGAAAATAGTTCCCCCTAAAGTGTGATTAAAAAAAGAAAATGCTTAGGGACCCCGATTGAATGACAGGGGCCCACGTGGGCGTGGCTACAAGACACATTCAGGCGCATTAGGAAAATCAAACATTTTATAATAGTATTTTTATTAGGTAAGTATGTGGAATGATCTGTATATACTGTGTGTATGTGTTTTATTATGTAGGGACAAAAGTAAGAAAATCAATGAATATTTAAATATAACAGTTGTCAATAATCATTAAAATTACAAACATATATGTGTTCATCAATCAATTAATCACAATTAATTTATAAAGCCCTAAACCACAATGACATCCCCTGGCTGGACAAGGAAAAACTCCAAAAGCCCGAAAAAAGGCTGCAATGGATGCCAAGTGAGTAAATTAATTTGTTTAACGTAAATATACATTATTTATTTCAATACTTTATTCATTATTTATTAATGATTTCATTTTAGCATGGTTTAAATAATTATTTCACAATTGTATTAATTATTTGATGATTTAATTCAGTGGTTCTGAAACTTTTTTTTGACACCAAGTAGCACTTCAGGAAACACTTGTCCCTCCAAGTACCACCATAATGACCAACATTAAAACACAGTAGCGTAGTAGGCCAAAATATTCATTTAAAAAAAATGCACAGGTTTTATTTAACAAGTATATTTGTATATTTTTGGGCACTGTAACATCACACGGAATTTGAACAGTGACACTGTGTTTGAATATTGAATTTGGTTATTATTGGGTGTTACCAATAGATCAGTGGTTCTTAACCTGGGTTCGGTGAGTCGGGCTCAGGGGTTCGGCGGAGGTCAAGACACACCCGACTCATCGTGTAAATAAAAATGTTTCCCTATCGGGCGTATTACGCATACGGCAACAGCAGAAGTCAGACTGATATGCAGGTGTGTAATTTGTTGTAAATTTATGCACTATGTTGGTTTTGTTATTTGAACAAGGTGATGTTCATACACAGTTCATTTTGTGCACCAGTAAAAAAACATGGTAACACTTTGGTATGGGGAACATATTCACCATTAATTAGTTGCTTATTAACATGCAAATTAGTAACATATTGGCTCTTAACTAGTCATTTTTAAGTACTTATTAATGCCTTATTCTGCATGGCCTTATTATAACCCTAACCCTCTAACCCTGGCCCTAACCCTAACCCTAACCAAATAACTCTAAATGAAGTCTTTGTTACTTAGAATATGTTCCCCTAGTGTCCAAAAAACTCTAAATTAAGTCTTTGTGACTTAGAATATGTTCCCCATACTAAAGTGTTAACAAAAACATATAACTTTGTAACATATTATTTTTCACTAAAGAAGGGTTCGGTGAATGCGCATATGAAACTGGTGGGGTTCGGTACCTCCAACAAGGTTAAGAACCACTGCACTAGATAGAGCCCGCGTACTACAGTTTGAGAATCACCGATTTAATATATTATTTAGTCATTTAATTATATATTGATTCATGATTTAATTTATTATTTTATGATTTTGATTATTGTTTTATCATTTAAATCATTTCTATTATTATTTGATTATTTAGTGATTTAATCAATTATTTAATCATTAAATTAATTATAGATTTCATTATTTCATGGTGTAGTGAATTATTTAAAGATTGTTTAAATATTACATGAACGTGTGCTTCGGGAATTCGTCCTGCCTGTCAAACTCCTCCGTCAAAATCAGTAAAGAAAAGCACATCGATGACTCAACTAAACGGGCTGTGGCTTTTTCGGCTTTATTTTGAAATCAAAGCTTTTGCTCTGACATCACCGGAAGTGAAAACAGTTCCTGACCCTCGCCAGCCTGACGGCCTACGCAGACGTGACAGGTCTTGTTGAAACTTCCAATTTTCCTCCTCACGCCTTCACTATTCCTACATTTTGAACTAACTCGTCGTGTACGAACGATGGCGTGCATTTTGTCTTAATGTGTTAACTTAAATTGTCATGGAATTCCCAAACTAAATGGTTATACTGCCACTTCCTGGTTATCTGTTTCTCTGAGTTAGCTAATATTGTGTTTTAGCACGATGTACAAACGTACTAAATATGCATATTTACAGTACTTACATTAGTTAAGTAAGTTAGTGTTTTTGAATACTGGCGTTACTTCAGTGGATTAAATCAGACTGCTGCGCCTTTTATTTACTTCCTTGTTGATGCCATCTGTGTTGGTGTGTTAAAGACTTAATATTGTACCTTTTCCTAGCTGCTTTCTGCTCTGTCACTGATAAATAACAATGGAACAATTCCCCCTTTGGCTCCCTCAGCTTAGTAGTGCTTGAATCCCGGTTGAAAGTAACAATGTTTTTCCAATTAGTTTGTTTTTTAGTACAAAACATGCACCACAGTAAATTCAAGTTTAATTAAAAAAATATAAATGTTTCAGATGAAAAAAAAAGTGTTAAATGTTGTAAAGGGGGAAAGATCCAAATATAATGTTGCTATCTATCAATCAATCTGTCTATTAACTTATGTTTATAAATTTGTACATTTATGAGAGTAATATTATTTAAAAGTATATCCTATCGTATCTAAATACATTTTAAAAAGTGTGTCAAATATGGGGATATGTGTCGCAATAGAGTGATTTGCATATTACCTATATCTTGACACATGCGGAAAAATAAAAAAACATTTACTTCAGGGGGGGAGTGAAAAAAATATGTCCCCTAGGAAAAATGTAACTGTGAGCAAGTTGCAAACAGCTCCTTTGATGCGGTACTTATTAAAATTTAGGTCGTGGGGTATCCGGGGAAGGGGGGGGTTGTGAGAGGAAATTGCGCAATAGTATCAACTTCGGGGGGAGGGGTGAAAAAAATTATGTCCCCTGAGAGGAGCGTGAAAAATAATTGAAAATCACTTTACACGGGGTGTCAATTTATTTATTTATATCGAATTTATTGCAATTCTTATTTCTAATGATTCTCAATCCATTCAAAAAAATCAAAAACGATTTAAATTAAAAACAATTTATATATATATATATATATATATATATATATATATATATATATATATATATATATATATATATATATATATATATATATATATATATATATATATATATATATATAAATATAAATTTGTATATGTATACACACATATATGTACATATAAACACACACATATAAATGCACATATGTATATATATATATAATTTTATACACATACTGTATGTACATATAAACACACACATATAAATGCACATATGTGTATATATATATAATTTATACACATACTGTATGTACATATAAACACATATACACACACTTATATAAATGCACATATATGTATATATATGTATATATACCTTTTTCATACACATGTACATATAAATGCACATATATGTATATATTTAGAATTTTTTATACACAAGTGTACATATAAACACACACATATATATATATATATATATATACACACAAATATAAATGCACATTAATATATATATATATATATATATATATATATATATACGATTTGTATACACATATGTACATATAAACACACATATATACACACACATATAAATGCACATATATACATATATAATTTGTTTATACACATTTACATAGAAACATATATATATATATATATATATACATATATATATATGTTTATTATTATATATATATGTTATATTTATATATATATATATATATATATATATATATATATATATATATATATATATATATATATATGTATACAATTTATATTTTTAAAAAAAAATCTGCCCTGTTCAGCCACTCAGACAAATCATATAGTTGATGTAGATGCTCATATCTGCTGTACACATTTACTTTAGAAAATAGAAGTGTTGGATACTTCTTTTGTTACCTTTTTTGTATTTGACTTTATTGAATGTTTGGGTAGAATTTTATTCAACAAAACCAGTTTTTTTTTAAGTTATATAAAAATGGATTAGAGCTGTTTGTTTATTTTATGGAGGAATATATTTAATCACACAACTGGCACCCAATGTTATTAAAAAGTATTGATTTTGAATCGAGAGTCATTTTGAACCGAGAATCGATTCTGAATTGAATCGAATCATTTGCTGCCCTAGTGTTTACCGCAATGCAGCAGGAAGCGTATCAGAGTATGGCGGCCAATGTCTGTATTGCCTGACGGAATTCGTCTGTCTTCAGGCATGGCCGTGTTCGACGAGTGCTCAGTGCTTTTGGTGCTGAAAGACTTACCGTGCAAAGAGAAGAGGAGTGTGAGGTCGCTGGTGACCGAAAACGGAGGACAAATATGCTTTGCGGTCAACAAGCAGGTAAGCCATATTGTGCAAAATACAGGAAAAACATGCACTATCCAAAAAACATAATAAAAATAAAGAGGTGCACGGCAAAAAGTATACTTAAAGAAAAAGCAAGGCCAGCAACACTCGTGTCCTTCTAATAATTTCAATACAAACTGCGCAATCAAAAATGTCTTCGTCGGTGTGCAATTTTCAACATGAATTGATGCACAATAGTCACAGCTGTGGTCAATCAATTGACATAACCTTCAAAATGAAAGTGCACAAATAGACAAAATGGAAATTGTACAAAATAAATCAAAGACTCCGTACAGTATCATAGGAAAATAAATAAAGCAATAACAAAAATAATTTGAAAACATTTGAAAAATAAATTAATACAAAAATGTAAAACATTTTTATTGTATTTTATTTTTAATTTTTTTTACACATTTCTTTATTAAACTATTTTTTAACACTTTTTAAAATTATTTTTTTATTGCTTTATTTATTTTCCTCTGATACTGTACTGAGTCTTTGATTTATTTTGTAAAATTTTCCATTTTGTCTATTTGTGCATTTTCATATTTGAAGTTGCTCTTGATTTATGTCAATTGATTGACCACAGCCATAATGTGCGCCACAAACCTTGCCTTTTGTTTTAGTAGGCACTTCCTGTTTGGGTCGCTTACCCAGGACACCACGGTACCATTACTTTATTAAACCACAAATATCGTTCATGTTTTTTTTATTGTGTGATGCTGAGAAGCAACATTTTGCACCACTTTTTATTCTTTATTTTTTTAAATTCTTTTTTAATGATTGTCACACACACACTCGGTGTGGTGAAATGTGTCCTCTGCATTTGACCCATCCCCTTGTTCACCCCCTTTTTAATTTATTTAGTTTTATTTTTTGTTATTATTCCACCCCGTTTTTGGTCTGCCTTCTCCACCAACATTTCCCAACCAATTCATATCCAATCAAAAGTAAAAATGTTCAACTCCAGAAAACGTGGGCCTGCATCCAAATTGCCAGAACAAAAACCTCCTATCTTTCTGCCACTTTTTTCCCCACTGAAAATTAATATACTTTTTTTTCCCCGAATACCTCACACTCAGGTTGAGTAAATGGTTCCATTTGCTTTTTTGATAAAAATTTGACAAATTAAATTCAAGGAGCTGAATATAGTGTTTTTTAAATCAGGCCCCTTCGTAGGCATCTAAAGGTCCTTCCGTAGATAATGGGGGTCCTAGAGGTAGTTGCCGTGTAGCTCAATGTAAACACTTGAAAAGCTCTCAGTCTCACCAAGTAAATATTTCAAATTTCTAGTCAAAATATCAAAACAAACATAATACAAGTCACAGTCCCCTGAATAGTAATTTTCCTGTGAGACATAAGAACTTGTTTTTAGACAAAAGATCAGGGGTGTCCAAACTTTTTGACCCGGGGGCCTCATTGGGCAAAAAAAAATTAGGCCTGGGGCCAAATACATGTACATAATATGATGGATATGCAATTTATATAATTGGATATTAAGAGTATGTGAAAGCTGATACCAAGCAGCTAAAATGTGCCAAACATGGATAAGTATGGAGGGAGTGTTTTACATTTACCCATCATGCATTCTAACGGGTTTAAATGAGTGTAATTTATAAAAAAAAAGTATGATGTTTGGACTTTTTTCATAATATCCACAATGTTCATCGAGCAGATTGCTGTATGTGTGACGATGTGTGTTGACCTTGTTTTTTACATTTGCATTTATTTCCCTGCATTAATGTTAGCATGCTAATGTTTTGTTCTAACATTTTGGCTCACTTTTCATTTATTTCATTACTTGGCGCCATTTTGGAAGTACACTAAGTGTTCCCTTTTTAACATGTTAATGTTAGTATGCTAATGGTTTGTTTTAGCTCGTCTTGTACATGTAATCCTAAAAATTATGGATTTTGTTACTCGGCATCATCTTGGAAGTATGCTAACTGGTCCTATGTTGGCACGCAAACCTTAGAATGCTAACATCTTTTGTTAGCATTTGAGCTACTTTTGGACATTTTTCATCTAAAATTCATTGATATCGCTACTGGGCACAATCTTACAGATTTGCAAAATGCCAGCAATTGTTGTTCGGTTTACATTTGCATTTATTTCCCTGCATTAATGTTAGCATGCTAACGTTTTGTTCTAACATTTTGGGTCACTTTTCATTTATTTCATTACTTAGCGCCATTTTGGAAGTACACTAACTGTTCCCTTTTCAACATGCTAATGTTAGCATGCTAATGGTTTGTTTTGGCTAATGTTGTACATATAATCCTAAAAATTTGGGATTTTGTTACTCGGCACCATCTTGGAAATATGCTAACTGTTCCTATGTTGGCACACTAACGTTAGAGTGCTAACCTTTTTTTGTTAGCATCTTAGCTACTTTTAGATATTTTTCACCTAAAATTCATTGATTTAGCTTCTGGGCACAATCTTACAGATTAGCAAAATGCCAGAAATTGTTGTTGGGTGCATGGCGTGCATTTATTTCCCTGCATTACTGTCTGCCAGCCAGCGGTGGCAAATTAAACCGGAGCTGTGGAAGTCTGCACAAGCTGCCTGGCTGCAAGCCACCACCTCCTTTAGCCAGAAAGAAAGCCTGGCGAGCCATATACTGCCTCTTCGCGGCCACCAACATGCATCTCCAACAGAAGAATACGCATATTCTTATTTTTTTGCACTAAAATGGGACGTATTGAATTGGGAGCTGCCAGCAATGGTTGCTGGGTGCTAGCTGTGCGACTCCCTGCATTTAGACGAGTTTGATTAAAAAAAAATATATATATGCGTTCGATAAAACATTGTTTGTTTGTTTTTCTTCTTCGTTGGAAGAAAGCAGAAGTTGCAAAGCAAGGTTGGTTGCATAAACAAAGACACTTGCTCTCTAGTAACTGAATGAGCAAAGAAGTGATCACTGGTCAGTGGGCGGGACACGCTAACAGTCAATCAGTGCTATCAGTTTGTTGTCTCGCAGTTGATTCTTTGCATGGAGTGAGAAGAGAAAGTCAATATGAGTGCCTGTTCCATGTCTAGGTTAAAAACAGTAGTAAAGTAAGTTCCATGTCTTGGTTAAAAAACAGTAGTAAAGTATGTTCCCTTTCTTGGTTAAAACAGTAGTAAAGTCTGTTCCATGTCTTGGTTTAAACTAGTAAATTTGGTTCCATGTTTTGGTTAAAAACAGTAGTAAAGTCTATTCCATGTCTTGATTAAAAACAATAGTAAAGTCTATTCCATGTCTTTGTTAAAAACAGTGGTAAAGTCTGTTCCATGTCTTGGTTAAAAACACTAGTATGTCTATTCCATGTCTTGGTTAAAAACAGTAGTAAAGTCTGTTCCATGTCTTTGTTAAAAACAGTAGTAAAGTCTGTTCCATGTCTTGGTTAAAAACAGTAGTAAAGTCTGTTCCATGTCTTGGTTCAAAACAGTAGTAAAGTCTGTTCCATGTCTTGGTTAAAACAGTAGTAAAGTCTGTTCCATGTCTTGGTTATAAACAGTAGTAAAGTTTGCTCCATGTCTTGGTTAAAACAGTAGTAAAGTCTGTTCCATGTTTTGGTTAAAAACAGTAGTAAAGTCTATTCCATGTCTTGGTTAAAAACAGTAGTAAAGTCTGTTCCATGTCTTGATTATAAACAGTAGTAAAGTCTGTTCCATGTCTTGGTTAAAAACAGTAGTAAAGTATGTTCCATGTCTTGGTTATAAACAGTAGTAAAGTCTGTTCCATGTCTTGGTTAAAAAAACAGTGGTAAAGTCTGTTCCATGTCTTGTTTAAAACAGTAGTAAAGTATGTTCCATGTCTCGCTTAAAACAGCAGTAAAGTCTTTTCCATGTCTTGGTTAAAACAGTAGTATAGTTTGTACCATGTCTTGGTTAAAAAGAGTAGTAAAGTCTGTTACATGTCTTGGTTAAAAAGAGTAGTAAAGTCTGTTCCATGTCTCGGTTAAAACAGTACTACAGTTTGTCCATGTCTTGGTTAAAACAGTAGTAAAGTCTGTTCCCTGTCTTGGTTAAAACAGTACTACAGTCTGTCCATGTCTTGGTTAAAACAGTAGTAAAGTCAGTTCTATGTCTTGGTTAAAACAGTAGTAAAGTATGTTCCATGTCTTGCTTAAAACAGTAGTAAAGTCTTTTCCATGTCTTGGTTAAAACAGTAGTATAGTCTGTACCATGTCTTGGTTAAAAAGAGTAGTAAAGTCTGTTCCATGTCTTGGTTAAAAAGAGTAGTAAAGTCTGTTCCATGTCTTGGTTAAAACAGTACTACAGTCTGTCCATGTCTTGGTTAAAACAGCAGTAAAGTCTGTTCCATGTCTTGGTTAAAAACAGTAGTACAGTCTGTTCCATGTCTTGGTTAAAACAGTACTACAGTCTGTCCATGTCTTGGTTAAAACAGCAGTAAAGTCTGTTCCATGTCTTGGTTAAAACAGCAGTAAAGTCTGTTCCATGTCTTGGTTAAAAACAGTAGTACAGTCTGTCCATGTCTTGGTTAAAAACAGTAGTAAAGTCTGTCCATGTCTTGGTTAAAAACAGTAGTACAGTCTGTCCATGTCTTGGTTAAAAAAGTAGTACAGCCTGTTACATGTCTTAGTTATTTGCCAGGTGTGGTTTGATTGAACAAAGAAACGGCGCACCTCCAAAAGCACTTGAATTATTTCCCCTTGAGAACAAATATACCAGGTGTGTGACAGGTGTTTACCCAGTGGTGTGCTGTCAGGGCCAGCAAGGCCTTCTCTGCTGGCCTAACATAACCAGAAATCATGATCATAATCAAAGATAAAAGTAATTTTTAATTTACTTTCCCTAAATATCTAAAAGTATTCATATTCTCTTCATGTCATATTATGCTCCTTCCAGCGCCGTTGTTTTAAGGTTATAGAGTTTTTATCCAATCAGGATTCAGCTATCTTATGTTGCCATGCTGTACCAAATCTGCCTAGAGCAGGGGTCGGCAACCCTTACCACTCAAAGAGACATTTTGACCAGTTTCACAAATTAAAGAAAACAATGGGAGCCACAAAACCCTTTAAAACCCTTTTTTTTTTTGGGGGTGTGGGGGGGCGGGGTTTGGTAGTAGCGGGGGTGTATAATGTAGCCAGGAAGAGTTAGGGCTGCATGGGATTCTGGGTATTTGTTCTGTTGTGTTTATGTTGTGTTACGGTGCAGATGTTCTCCCGAAATGTGTTTGTCATTCTTGTTTGGTGTGGATTCACAGTGTGGCGCATATTTGTAACAGTGTTAAAGTTGTTTTATACGGCCACCATCAGTGTAACCTGTGTGGCTGTTGAGCAAGTATGCCTTGCTGTCACTTACGTGTGAAAGCAGAATCTGCACACAACATGTGATTGGGCTGGCATGCTGTTCGTACAGGTTGTAGTTGGGCGTTAAATGCTGTGCCACCACGGCACGCCCTTATTATTGTTGTTTGGGTGAAGATTGGAGAATATTTGCCCCGGGAGATTTCTGGGATAGGCACTGAAATCCGGAAGTCTCCCGGGAAAACCGGGAGGGTCGGCAAGTATGCGGCCGAGCCGCATCAGAGTGGTCAAAGAGCCGGAGTTGCCGACCCCTGGCCTAGAGCCTTCAGAAACAACAATGCACTGTAAGTGAACGGGCACAAACAGACTGTTGCGATAGCCAATCAGATCACCAGTTGTTGTCAGTAAGGCCTTCTAGATGGCCTAAGGCAGATATATAGTGATGTTATGAGCTAGGTAACATAAGAACTTCATTACCCAGCATGCCACAGTAGCGAAGAGCATGCGCAGTAGCCCCGTTTAGGTTGTGGAATGTAGACATGTAGAGGGATGTTTTTTATGAGCACGCTGTGGAGTAAACTTTTAAGAAGTCAGCCAACACGCCTCGTCTTCATCTTTTATGATTAGACAAGACAACACATATATTTGCAAGGCCATTTTCAAGAAGGATATTTAAAGAGAAACTACATCTTGTGAGACCATGTCGGCCAACCCCGGAAGCTAGCTCAGCTGCCGATGAAATGTGAGTTCAGATATTTTATTTCTTTATTTTTTCACGTTTAATATGTTTTTTGCAACTTAAGTTTTGACAGTACCACATAAGATATGTATTAATTGCTGATGCGGGTTTAATGATTTTTAAATCCATTTTGTACAATGCCCAGTAGTGCGTAAATGTGCTTCTGTATAGTATTTCTCCAGCAATGGTCATGTGGTGACATCAATGATGTTATTTTGAGAGGTACCGTATTTTTCGGACTATACGTCGCTCCAGAGTATACGTCGCACCGGCCGAAAATGCACAATAAAGCAGAAAAAAACGTATACACGTCGCACTGGAGTATAAGTCGCATTTTTGGGGGAAATTTATTTGATAAAATCCAACACCAAGAATAGATATTTGAAAGGCAATTTAAAATAAATAATGAATAGTGAACAACAGGCTGAATAAGTGTACGTTATATGAGGCATAAATAACCAACTGAGAACGTGCCTGGTATGTTAACGTAACATATTATGGTAAGAGTCATTCAAATAACTATAACATATAGAACATGCTATACGTTTACCAAACAATCTGTCACTCCCAATCGCTAAATAACATGAAATCTTCCACCCCGGTGTCGCTCCTGGTATGCCCCGCTAGCGTCCATTCTTTCTGCTGCTCGATCGCCGTTTTCTGCTGCATATTTCACTACGTCCAGCTTGTAATCTGCAGTATATGATTTCCTTTTCGGTGCCATTTTAGTTCAGCCCTTCTCAGTTTTTATAAGTTACCGCCAATGTTGATGTGATCCATTTTAATAGCTCCGGCAGTAGCGTATAGCACAGGGGTCGGCAACCCGCGGCTCCGGAGCCGCATGCGGCTCTTTGACCACTCTAATGCGGCTCAGCTGCATACTTGCCGACCCTCCCGTTTTCCCAGCAGCTTACTTACGATCTCCTTGCCTCTCCTAGAAATCCCTCGATGAAAATATTTTCTGATTTTTACCTTAACAACTGAATTAAGGGCATACCCTGATAGCTCTGCATTTATTGTCCTCTATAGGTTGTACAAACAGCATGCCAGGCAGGTCCCATGTTGTATTGAGCTTGGACTCGTACACATAGAAGACAGCAAGGCATACTTGGTCAACAGCCACACAGTTTACACTGACGGTTGCGGTATAAAACTGTTACGTTACAAATATGCGCCACACTGTGAACCCACACCAAAAAAGAATGACAAACACATTTCTGGAGAACCTGCGCACCGTAACACAACATAAACACAACACAACAAATACCCAGAATGCCATGCAGCCCTGACTCCAAACCCCCCCACACATCAACCCCCCCACCCCCCCACCCCTCCGTGCGTCGGTTGAGGTGGGCGGGGTTTGGTGGTAGCGGAAGAGTCAGGGCTGCTTGGCATTCTGGGTATTTGTTTTGTTGTGTTTATGTTGTGTTACAGTGCGGATGTTCTCCAGAAATGTGTTTGTCATTATTTTTTAGTGTGGTACATATTTGTGCATATTTGTAACGTAACAGTGTTAAAGTTTTTTTCTACGGCCACCGTCAGTGTAAACTGTGTGGTTGTTGAGCAAGTATGCCTTGCTGTCACAGACGTGTGCTAACAGAAGCTGCATTCAACATGTGTGACCAAGCAGGTGCGCTATATTTGCAGACTGTAGAGGGTGCTAAAAGCAGTGCTATCAAGCCTTGCACCTTCAGGAGTCTCCCGGAAAAATTGGGAACGTTGGCAAGTATGACGCTGTCAATCGTCATTCATATAAACCTCGCGGGCCGCGTTAACATTAAGTTGTCATAATAAGGTGCGGGCCGGGGCGTGTGTTTGAGACCCCTGGTTAAAAAATAGCACAAAGCAAAAAAAGCAGTGTTATTTCATTTCAAATTTTCGAAAAAGTAATGTGGCTCCCATTGTTTTTTTTAATTTGTGAAACTTGTCAAAATGGCTCTTTGAGTGGTAAAGGTTGCCGACCCCTGGTATAGCATATAGCAGTTAGCATACCGTGACCCACAATGCACTTCTGCCATGACCCGCCCCCGCCGAATTCTTATTGGTTGGCGTGTGAGTGACGATGGCTGCCATTTGCTTCGTCGCTCACGCGAATGAGATAAATAATATTATTTGATATTTTACGGTATTGTGTTAATAATTTCACACATAAGTCGCTCCGGAGTATACGTCGCACCCACGGCCAAACTATGAAAAAAACTGCGACTTATTGTCCGAAAAATACGGTAATCATTGAAGTCGGACATCACTGAAGGCCTAGGTGGGAAACGCACGGCCCGCCACTGTGTTTACCAGGTGTGTACCAGGTGTGACAGGTTTGTAACAGGTGTGTACCAGGTGTGTGACTGGTGTGTACCAAATGTGTGACAGGTGTGTAACATGTGTGTGACAGGTGTGTGACAGGTGTGTACCAGCTGTGTATCAGCTGTGTACCAGGTGTGTACCAGCTGTGTGACAGGTGTATGACAGGTGTGTGACAGGTGTGTTTGACAGGTGTGTGTGACAGGTGTGTACCAGCTGTGTGACAGGTGTATGACATGTGTGTACCAGGTGTGTACCGGGTGTGTACCAGGTGTGTATCAAGTGTGTCACAGGTGTGTGACTGGTGTGTACCAGGTGTGTAACAGATGTGTACCAAGTGTGTGACAGGTGTGTGACAGGTGTCTGACAGGTGTGTGACAGGTGTGTACCAGCTGTGTATCAGCTGTGTACCAGGTGTGTGACAGGTGTGTTTGACAGGTGTGTACCAGGTGTGTGACTGGTGTGTACCAAATGTGTAACAGGTGTGTAACATGTGTGTGACAGGTGTCTGACAGGTGTGTGACAGGTGTGTTTGACAGGTGTGTGTGTGTGTGACAGGTGTGTACCGGCTGTGTATCAGCTGTGTACCAGGTGTGTAACATGTGTGTGACAGGTGTGTACCAGCTGTGTGACAGGTGTATGACAGGTGTGTGACAGGTGTGTTTGACAGGTGTGTGTGACAGGTGTGTACCAGCTGTGTGACAGGTGTATGACATGTGTGTAACAGGCGTGTACAGGGTGTGTACCGGGTGTGTACTGGGTGGGACAGGTTTGCAACAGGTGTGTACCAGGTGTGTATCAAGTGTGTCACAGGTGTGTGACTGGTGTGTACCAGGTGTGTAACAGATGTGTACCAAGTGTGTGACAGGTGTCTGACAGGTGTGTGACAGGTGTGTGTGTGACAGGTGTGTACCAGCTGTGTATCAGCTGTGTACCAGGTGTGTGACAGGTGTGTTTGACAGGTTTGTAACAGGTGTGTACCAGGTGTGTGACTGGTGTGTACCAAATGTGTGACAGGTGTGTAACATGTGTGTGACAGGTGTCTGACAGGTGTGTGACAGGTGTGTTTGACAGGTGTGTGTGACAGGTGTGTACCAGCTGCGTATCAGCTGTGTACCAGGTGTGTAACAGGTGTGTGACAGGTGTGTACCAGCTGTGTGACAGGTGTATGACAGGTGTGTGACAGGTGTGTTTGACAGGTGTGTACCAGCTGTGTGACAGGTGTATGACATGTGTGTAACAGGCGTGTACAGGGTGTGTACTGGGTGGAACACGTTTGCAACAGGTGTGTACCAGGTGTGTACCAGGTGTGTATCAGGTGTGTATCAAGTGTGTCACAGGTGTGTGACTGGTGTGTACCAGGTGTGTAACAGATGTGTACCAAGTGTGTGACAGGTGTGTAACAGGTGTGTGACAGGTGTCTGACAGGTGTGTGACAGGTGTGTGTGTGTGACAGGTGTGTACCAGCTGTGTATCAGCTGTGTACCAGGTGTGTGACAGGTGTGTTTGACAGGTGTGTGACAGGTGTGTACCAGCTGTGTGACAGGTGTATGACATGTGTGTAACAGGTCTGTGACAGGTGTGTTTGACAGGTGTGTACCAGCTGTGTGACAGGTGTGTAACAGGTGTGTACAGGGTGTGTACCGGGTGTGACAGGTGTGTACCAGGTGTGTATCAGGTGTGTGACAGGTGTGTGTACCAGGTGTGTGACAGATTTGTAACAGGTGTGTAAGATGTGTGTAACGGGTGTGTGTGCCATGCAGAACACGATAGTGTGCAAGCGTGAAGGAAACATCCTAACACGTGCAACATGTCTCACAGTGCTCCTTCGTCGTGGTCAGCGACGTGTCCCACCTGAGCGCCAGCAGGCTGCGAAGCGTCCAGAAGTTCCACACACCAGTGGTGGGAGTGGATTACCTGCACATGTGTGTGAAGAAAGGCGTCCTCCTGCGTAACCATGACTACCAGATGGATACCTCCTCGCCGTCTTCTTCTCACTCGCCTGCTCTCACTTTGCCAGTTCAGCCATTCAACAATCAAGGTGATTTCTTCTTGCCCATTAACACTCGTGCACTCACTGACATCATCTCAAATGAGTACCCTAACCCTATTTATTTCCGTCATTCTTTCCTTTCTTTTTATTTCTTTCCTTCCCTCTTTTTATCTTTCTTTTTCATTTATTCATTCTTACTTCTTCTTTAATAATTATTAGTTTTTTCCTACTTTTTTCTTTCTTTCATTTCACCTACCGGTACTTTCTTTTTTCTTTATTTATTCTTTCCTCTACTTTATTCATTCTTTCTTTCATTTTTCTTCTTTATTTTTCTTTGTCTTTATTTATTATTTCTTCTCTTTCTTTGTTTTCTTTCTTTCTTTCCTTATTTTTTTCTTTCAATTTTTTTGTCTTTTTTAATTCATTCTTTCTTCTTTCTTTCTTTCCTTCTTCTGTCTTTATTTATTCTTTCTTCTTTATTTTTTTAATCTTTCTTCCTTTCCTTATTGTTTTGTTTCTGTCTTTCTTTCTTCTTTATTTCTTCTTTCTCTCTTTTCTTTTTATTTCTCTTTCTTTTTCTTTTATTCATTCTTTCTTTAATTTTTCTTCTTTATTTTTCTTCTTCTTTATTCATTATTTCTTCTCTTTCTTTGTTTTCTTTCTTTCCTTATTTTTTTCTTTAAATTTTTTTGTCTTTTTTAATTCATTCTTTCTTCTTTCTTTCTTTCCTTCTTCTGTCTTTATTTCTTATTTCTTATTTCTTTTTTGTATCTTTTTACTAGGGATGATGTTTGATAAGAAATTATCGAGTTCGAGTCTATTATCGAATCCTCTTATCGAACCGATTCCTTATCGATTCTCTTATCGAGTCCAGATAGGTTGTTGTATATGGAAAAAAACACACAATATTTGGTTTAACAAAAGCTCACTTTTATTATATAAGAAAACAATTTAATCTAAAAAATAAATAAATATTGACTGTTGCCCCCCTAAAAAAATAAAATAAATAAATATTGACTGTTGTTACCCAAAGTATATTAAGTGGGACTTTTCAGAAAAACAAATATATAAGGTAACACAAAAACAACCTGTCTCTGTGATGACTATAGGTGTATAAATAATACTAGTGTTAAATAAAATCAGTCCCTTGGGCACAAAACTGAAAATAATACAGCTCTCCAAAAAGTGCACTTCTGCTGCTATTTGACATAACTGTTTGTTATGATGCTTTGACATTTTTGCACTTTATTTCTTTATTGAAAGAAAATTCTATGAAGAGAAAAGTTGTTTGCAAATGTGGTTACAATGCTAAAAAATGAAAAGTTCAAGCTAAAAAAAGAAATACACTTTATTGAGTTAACATTATTTCTTTATAGGGGGAAAGATGTTATGAGCTAGGGAATATAACTACACTACCCATCATGCAACGGGAGTGACGAGCATGCGCGGTAGCCCCGGAAAGTGTTGTTGCATGTCGTCACCCGTGAAAGTAAACGTCAAGAACTCAGCCAACACGCCTCGTCTGCATTATTTATAATTAGACAGACAACACATATACAGTGTGATTTTGTTTTGTTTACAAGGAAAGAAAACCAAAAGTTGAAAAAGGGAGATCATGTCATATATGTTGTGCATATATATGTATGTGCTGCGGTTGTAACGACCTGGTCGCATGGTGATGCGGATGTGTTCTCCCAAGGATGCAGACGGCTCGGACACAGCTTGCAGGTAGGAAAATGATTTATTTCCACAAATAAATCAGACAGAAACAAACAAAAACGACTAGCGTGGGAGCTAGTAAGCAAAATAATATAGCATGAGAGCTAGCAGGAAACAAGGTGGTCGTTAGCTGTTGCGTGAAAGCAAATTAGGAAGCCAGGCAGAGTGCTGCCCGGGCAAAGACTAAATAGCCCTCTGATTAGCGCTTGGGCAACAGGTGCGCGTCCCAAACACTAACCAGAGGCAGGTGATCACAATCTGCCGTCATGGCAACAGAAACCAAACAAGGTGCTGAAAACACAAGTGACTTGAACGTAAAACTATGATCCGGGCAGCGGATCCTAACAGTACCCCCCCCTAAAAGGACAGATTCCAGATGTCCCTTGAAAACAAAAAAACAACTGGAACCCAAAAAAAAACAAGCAATAGTTCACGAGTCAAGGGCGGGCGGGGGGGTGACTTGGTGGTGGGTCGCCAGGCCACGTGTCCCCGAATCCACCGGGGAAGGGTCAGGTGGCGGCGGCGAATGGAACGCCGCCGCCGCTGGCGAGGCGGGCGAGGCGGGCGACCACGGTAAGGCCACATTCGTGGCCGCCGAGAAGGTGGGCGTGAGTGGCGCCAGAATTTCAGCAGCCTCTGAGTCCTCTGAGAGAGCTGCTTGCGCAGCCGGACCACTCGAGGTCGCTGAGACGTCGCTGTCGTGGCAGCCGGAGTCGCTGTCGTGGCAGCAGGAGTCGCTGTCGTGGCAGCAGGAGTCGCTGTCGTGGCAGCAGGAGTCGCTGTCGTGGCAGCAGGAGTCGCTGTCGTGGCAGCAGGAGTCGCTGTCGTGGCAGCCGGAGTCGCTGTCGTGGCAGCCGGAGTCGCTGTCGTGGCAGCCGGAGTCGCTGTCGTGGCAGCCGGAGTCGCTGTCGTGGCAGCCGGAGTCGCTGTCGTGGCAGCCGGAGTCGCTGTCGTGGCAGCCGGAGTCGCTGTCGTGGCAGCAGGAGTCGCTGTCGTGGCAGCAGGAGTCGCTGTCGTGGCAGCAGGAGTCGCTGTCGTGGCAGCCGGAGTCGCTGTCGTGGCAGCCGGAGTCGCTGTCGTGGCAGCCGGAGTCGCTGTCGTGGCAGCCGGAGTCGCTGTCGTGGCAGCCGGAGTCGCTGTCGTGGCAGCAGGAGTCGCTGTCGTGGCAGCAGGAGTCGCTGTCGTGGCAGCCGGAGTCGCTGTCGTGGCAGCCGGAGTCGCTGGTGCGAGAACCAGCCGTGGTGCAGGTACTGGTGCGAGAACCAGCCGTGGTGCAGGTACTGGTGCGAGAACCAGCCGTGGTGCAGGTACTGGTGCGAGAACCAGCCGTGGTGCAGGTACTGGTGCGAGAACCAGCCGAGGTGCAGGTACTGGTCTGGGAACCAGCCGAGGTGCAGGTACTGGTGTGGGAACCAGCCGAGGTGCAGGTACTGGTGTGGGAACCAGCCGAGGTGCAGGTACTGGTGTGGGAACCAGCCGAGGTGCAGGTACTGGTGTGGGAACCAGCCGAGGTGCAGGTACTGGTGTGGGAACCAGCCGAGGTGCAGGTACTGGTGTGGGAACCAGCCGAGGTGCAGGTACTGGTGTGGGAACCAGCCGAGGTGCAGGTACTGGTGTGGGAACCAGCCGAGGTGCAGGTACTGGTGTGGGAACCAGCCGAGGTGCAGGTACTGGTGTGGGAACCAGCCGAGGTGCAGGTACTGGAACCTGTGGTGGAGCTGGTGCTAGCCTTAGCCTTGGCGCTAGCTTAGGTGCAGGTGGCCTAGCTGGCGGTTGCGGCTTAGCAGGCCGAAGGACAGGTGGCGGTGGCCGAGCAGGAGGTTGCGGCTTAGCACGCCGTTGTGCCACCCCACTCGCACAGCTCCCAGTACTAGCCCCCCCCTCAAAAAGCGGATCCCAGACGCGCTCCTTGCGGATTGGAACCGTCTTCAAGTGTGGGTGGTGGGAGGTCCGGGGGAGGGCTGAATCCTCTCCTCTAAATTGTCCAAAATGTCTTTTCTTACTCCCCACTTGAGACTGGGTGGGAGCACAGGGGGAAAAAATATGTGCAGTGGGCGGAGCAATAGTCACTGGGGGTGGAGCTAGAAAGTCAGGTGACCGGGACTGACTAGAATTATATTTCACAAAAATGTCCTGATAATGTTTTATTGCAGAATTAAAGTCACTAGAAAATGGCTGGCAGGAAGAATTGACATGATGTCTAAAAAAGTCTTTGTCTATGACGTCATCCAAAGTGGGCGGGATGATGTCATCCGTGTGGGTCTCTAGCTGACTGACAGCCCAATCGGTGAAATGTTTGGCAAAGTGGTCAATTGGGTTGCCAAACATTTGAGGAGGGGAATCTTGGGCTGAATATTGCTTACTGTGTACCGGTGGAGGAGTCTGTGGGAGTGGCGCGTCTTTGCAGCGAAGTGAAGACCTCTTTGGTGGCTTCCGTCTTCGCTGACGCGTCCGGTGGTGCGGAGGTGTGGCGATGTCCTCGGGCCAAACGGAGTGGATTGGGACCAACCTTCCGTTAGGACCCCATATCAGGTCCTGGCGCTCCGAAGGGGAATAGCGGAGAGTCTCCGCCTCCATTGCTCGCAACACCATCCACGCACCTTCGTCCATCTCCTCCGACGTGCTCGTTGCGGGAGAACTTCTTCTTGCTGGCTTCCTACTGTAACGACCTGGTCGCATGGTGATGCGGGTGTTGTTCTCCCAAGGATGCAGACGGGCTCGGACACAGCTTGCAGGTAGGAAAATGATTTATTTTAGAACTAAATCAGACAAGAGAAAAACAAAAACGACTAGCGTGGGAGCTAGTAAGCAAAATAATATAGCATGAAAGCTAACAGGAAACAAGGTGGTCGTTAGTTGTTGCATGAAAGCAAATTAGGAAGCCAGCCAGAGTGCTGCCCGGGCAAAGACTAAATAGCCCTCTGATTAGCGCTTGGGCAACAGGTGCGCGTCCCAAACACTAACCAGAGGCAGGTGATCACAATCTGCCGTCATGGCAACAGAAACCAAACAAGGTGCTGAAAACACAAGTGACTTGAACGTAAAACTATGATCCGGGCAGCGGATCCTAACAGCGGTTGCTATAAGAACGTTGCGACAGCTGCCGTAAAGGAGGTGCGTTGCTATGTTTCCGGTGGGTCGTAGAAGTGTTCTTCATGTGTTTGTACCCTGCTCAAATCTCCCAGTAAAGTTATTCATTAGATTATACCTTTTGTTTTGAACTTTATTACACCTTGGAGCACTTTTTCCCGTCCATTTTTTTCCTGCTTTCGCTATCTGCGCCTAATGACTGAGCTACATGACTCATTTCTTGTGATGTCCTGCGGAGCATTTCTGGTCGGGACGGGATTCGTTCCGAGGGGTTCGAATAAAGAACCAACTCTTTTTCTTTACTATAGTGGTCTCGATAACGGGTACCGGTTCTCAAAAAGGGATTCGAGTCCGAGGACTCGGTTCTTTTCTTATCAAACAACCGGGAAAACCGGTTTCGAGTATCATCCCTACTTTTTACTTCCTTTCCTTATTGTTTTGTTTCTGTCTTTCTTTCTTCTTTATTTCTTCTTTCTCTCTTCTTTTTAATTTCTCTTTCTTTTTCCTTTATTCATTATTTCTTTTTTTTTTCTTTCTTTCTTTAATTTTCTTTGTCTTTTTTTCCTTCTTATGTCTTTCTTTATTTATTCTGCCTTTCTTTTGTCTTCATTCAATGTTTATTTATATAGCCCTAAATCAAAAGTGTCTCAAAGGGCTGCACAAACCACAACGACATCCTCGGTACAGAGCCTTAAATATATTTTTTTCTTTCTTCCCTTTTCTTTCTTTTTTCTTTTTAATCTTTACTTTCCTTCTTTTTCTTCTTTCTTTTGGTCTTTCTTCTTTTCTCCTTATTAATTTTTTCTTCTTTCTTATTTTTTTCTTTCTTTCTTACTTTCCTCTTTTTTTCGTTCTTCTTTCATTACATTTCCTTTCCTTTCTTCTTATTTTCCCTTTCTTTCTTCCTCGTTTGCTTCTTCGCTTTCTCCCTTCCTTCCGTCTTTCCTTTCCCTGTTTCTTGCTTCCTCCTCTCCTTCCATCCTCCCCATCCTATCCTTCTTCCCTTTCTTTTTTGCCTCCTCCCTTGCGTGCTTGAAGACACTTATCATCCTGAAGGTTTGTTTGGACTATTTGTCCTTTTAGAAAGATTAAAGATTAAAGTACCAATGATTGTCACACACACACTAGATGTGGTGAAATTTGTCCTCTGCATTTGAGCTGCCCTCTGTTCACAATATCTCACTACATGTTGGATTTCATCTTTCTGAAAATCAAACCGCAGCTCCCCCGTGCCAGTAGCACTCGTGCGCGCTATCGTCCCCATACTTGAAAGTGTTGATGATAAATCAATGCAAGAGTGTACGTTGGTAACGCTCACTTACCTAACACTTTAAGAGCTTTTAACTCAGGCTTTTAGCTCGATGCCGAGCGCTCTCAATCGGAGGACCCAGGTTGGATCCCGGGGTGTAACGGAAGCAATGGCTGGACCAGGCGTGGTGCATCTATACTGCCATACAAGCTGTACACTGACTACTCGGAAGTGTTTCCTGGTTTACTCTTTATAGTATAGTCTCTGGCAAGATCAACAATGAATAAGAATGCTATTTGAAATGTGCTGTCTGTGTTCGTGCTGGTAAAAGTCTGTAAAAAGGTGTGATATTTGTCAGTGTTTTATGTAGTGCAGGACGTTTTCACACAGGGATGAAGACGTACTTTTTAGAATTTTCTTCACTTACGCTGGCTTTGATCTTACCTTCCAAAAAAAAACACCTCTAACTTCAGCAGTGCTGTTAGCGTGAGGCGAGTCATCAAATCTCTCTTCCACTCGCTCTGCTAGTTCACCTTTGGCCGCGCTTAGATGCACTTGTTTAATAGAGGGGACATGAAACGCACACACACACACTCACACGCACACGCACACGCACACGCATTGAGACCTGACCAAGCCACTGTTGGAGCTGTTGAATTCGCACAAGCAAAGAGAAGACATGTTCGCGTGTGCTTCCTGTGTTTGCAGCACTAAAAACATTTGATGTACCTCCAACATCCAAGGTCGACATGACAGCAAACATGTCAAACAAAAAATACATTTTATCTGATCTCTTCTAAACCGGAAGGACATACGATTGGTAGGCAGGTTGTTTTTTTATATTTTTTTTACCGTGAAACCCTGGGCGTCCAAACCTTTTCCACTGAGGGCCGCACACTGAATAATTCAAGCATGTGGGGTCCATTTTGATATTTTAAATGTTCAAAACCATTACAAACCATTGGGGTTCTTTTACCTATAGGACATTGCTCAAGTTTGGTACCCAAAATGATCTCATAAAAATGTAAAAAATAAGTCATATAATTATTTTTTTAATTTCAACGTTTAAATCGCCTGACCAACTGATGATCTATCTGGCGATATGAAGTTGTTTTTTTTAAGTTTTATTGTCATGACCTGACACCACAGGTCATGTGTTTTGATTCGTTTCTGTTTCAGTGCTCCTTTTCTCGCTAGGAGCGCTGATTTCACACACCGGTTTCTGTTTCTTGATTGGGACACGCACTAGTGGCCCATTGCAATCAGCAGGCGCGGGATCAATGTTTTCTCAACGCGACTGTTATTTTGAAGCTAAGCTTTACGCTACTACTTACTGTTCACGTTTATGCTACGCTAGGTTTTTGCCTTGCACTTTTTGTATTTTTGGCTTGTGTATGGAATTAAATACCAACATTATCTGCAAGCTGCCTGATGTCCTTGGGATCTTCGAATCACAAACACGGAGAGTTTCAAAAACACATATTTGGGGTTAAAACAATCTCCATCCACACGTGTGTAGTTTCAAAACTTTCTATGTCTACACACAAACGCATACGCCTGCTGTCATGCACATTTTGTCCAATCAGAAGGCTAAAAAAAAAGCAGCAATAGCTGACTTGGTGGAATTACACCTCCTATTATGTTTATTTTGATAAACTTTAGACGTACAATGACATGTACATTATCTTTAAAACCAGCCTGCACCTACAAAGAGCCCTGGGAAATTATTAAAGAGCGAATGCACACCTTAGCTGCTGAAACCCAACACTCATAGAATTATAACATGTTCACTGCACATGTAATACATCATCATGTTGCTGAAGTGTACATTATTTTTTAAATCGGCCACACTAACGAGCCAAGGAAACCATTTAGCATGTTTAAGTATCTGTAAAAAAGCACACGGACGTGTGTATGCCACTGTAAAACTGTCATGGAATTATAAAGCATTTAATCATGGATATAGTGATACAGTACAGTGCAATGAAGTGTATAATGTCTTTAACATCAGTACACACTACAAGGAGGACGCTACATTGTTTTATTTAGTTGCTTGGTCGCTTTTGACTCGCGAGCACGGTCCATCTACAATCATGGACGCAAGACACAAAAGTTAACTTTATGATTTGTCGTTAAATAAGGACTAAAAACATAAAATAATGTTGCACCTGTCTTTCACAGCAAAAAGTCTTGCATGTCAAAGTTGCCCCATCAGGTGGAGGTTCCACAGAGATCGTATCCAAAACAGCTGACTGTCTTTAGCGCCGGCGGGAGTGTCGCCAAGCCCATTTTGACGTCTTTTTTATTAATGTTGAGTGAAAAGAGCCGCATGTTTACATTCAAACATACAGTAATTCATCTTACAGTGTGTTTAAAGCAGGGGTGTCCAAAGTGCTAATTGTTTACCGGCCCGCCACACATTCTGGAAATACTATTGTAAAAATAAAAAAGAACATTAAAAAAAGTGGAATGAGGTGAAATCTAACAAGAAAAAGTTGCAATGTTGACACAAAAGCTGCCATGCAGGCTGTTTTTTTTTCTTTTGTCTTTCTTTATTTTTCTTTTTTTGCCATTGCTCCAAAAAAATATAATAATGACAAAAAAATCTTTGTTATAATGAATTATTTTCAGGGCTCCAATTACTTCAAATATTTCACTTTAAAATGTTTTATGTGGTAAATATGGCATATATTGTGTAGTAGCCATATAAAAACATCAAAGATTTCTTTGACAAAAGCGCATAAAACAAACAAAATAATTGTTCCAGCATAAAATCGACAGATATATCTGAAGTTGATCTCATAACTTAAGTGTTGAAAGTAAAAGAAAAACTTAATAAAAATGTATCACTTTATGATTGGGGCACCTTTTGGATCCCAAATATATTTAGCGATTTTTTATTTATCTTTTCACTGTGATTACTCAAAAATATGAAAGAATTAAAATCAATGGTGTCCTGCATTATTGATCTTTTAGGGCTCTAATTACTAAATACTGCATATTTCAGTTTTACTCTAAAAAAACTAAGTTGTTTTTGACAGAAAAGCCATAAAACATTTTTTTAAATTTGTATTACTTTATATCAACTTGAAGTTGATATAGAGATTTACTGTAAGCGTTAAATAATTTAAAAAAAATAATAATCTGACTTATTTTTAACATTTTAATGACTGAGACCCTTTATGGTACACACATATACACATACTGTACATATACATTCACTGTACAAGCACACATACACATACTGTACATATACAAGTACATATGCACACATACACTCATGCACATAATCACGTTTCATCAAACATATATTAACGTTGTTGCCCTAGGGTAAACTGGGTATAACACATGGCACACTGACAAAGCTTAACCTATTGTTACTATAACAATCTACAAGGTTAAGGTTGCTTCTCTTTCTTCCCCTCCATTTTTCTGCATTCTTTCGTATCTCAAGTTATCATTACGTATATGTATTGTTGCATTTGAACAATTGTATTGTTGATAATAAAGGTAAAGTACTGGTATTGTTTATTATCAATAGCACTATTTCTATTGGTATTCATATTGCTCCATTTTTAGTGTAATAATGCTCATTGTCATTTCTGTATTTTTATTTTTATTTTTTTAAATTTTCGCTAACTGCTTATTTGCTATTACTTTTACCATCATATTTGTACATGTCGTATTTGCTGATGTTGCTCTGTTGTTGTTGTTGTTGTTGTGTTTGCTGTTGTTGTTTTTGTCTCTCTGTCTAATCCCCCTCTTGTCCCCACAATTCCCCCCTCTGTCTTCCTTTTTGTCTCTTTCTATCCCCTCCTGCTCCGGCCCGGCTGCACCAAATGATAATATAAATACATTTAATAAAGTCAAAATACAAGTAAGGCAACAAGAGAAGTATCCTACACTTCTCTTTTGTAAAGTAAATCTGAACAGCCGATATGGGCATCTACATCTGCTATATGATTTGCCCGAGAAGCTGGGCAGGACATTATTAAAAAAAAAATAAATAAATAAAAATAAAAGTGTTAAAAATAAGTCATATATTATTTTTATTTTTTGTCAACCCTTAAATCGCTAGATCAACTTCAGATCTATCTGTCCATATAAAGTTGAGGGGTTTTTTTTGTAAGTTTTATGTCCTTTTTTGTAAAATAAAACCATGTTTTTATGGCAAAAACACAAAATACAGTATGCAACATTCAATCAAAAACATTCAAAGTGGAATTGTTTTATGTTAAATAATTGCAACCTTAAGTAGGTCAATAATTCATAACAACATTGATTTTGATTTATTATTATTTTTGGAGCAAAGAGTTAAACAAAAAAAGTCAGTTAAAAAAAGCAAAGAAAAATAAAAAAAGTACCACTAAAATCCTCAGGGATTCAAAAGGGTCCCGCTCATAAAGGTATTTGGCCACCTATCCAAATTATGAGAATCAGGTGTCCTAATCACTTGGCCCGGTGTATAAAAATCAAGCACTCAGGCATGGAGACTGTTTCTACAAACATTTGTGAAAGAATGGGCCGCTCTCAGTGATTTCCAGCGTAGAACTGTCATAGAGTGCCACGTAGTCGTGAAATTTCCTCGCTCCTAAACATTCCAAAGTCAACTTTATTATAAGAAAAGTGAAGAGTTTGGGAACAACAGCAAGTCAGCCACCAAGTGGTAGGCCACGTAAACTGACAGAGAGGGGTCAGTGGATGCTGAAGCGCATAGTGCAAAGACTTTCTGCACAGTAAGTTGCTACAGAGCTCCAAACTTCACGTGACCTTCCAATTAGCCCACGTACAGTACGCAGAGAGCTTCATGGAATGAGTTTCCATGGCCGAGCAGCTGCATCTAAGGCAGGGGTGTCAAACTCATTTTAGCTCAGGGGCCGCATGGAGAACCATCTATTCCTACGTGGGCCGGACTGGTAAAATCATGGCATGATAACTTTAAAATACAACTACGGCAACTTCAGATTGTTTTCTTGGTTTTACTTTGGCCTAAAATAGAACAAGCACATTCTGAAAAAAGGACATATCACATATGATCCTCTTGACAAAACAATTCAAGTTAGTTGAAAAATCTGCGGAAAAAAATGGTACAGTTTCAAAAACTCCATGAAGAACACAATGAATTTAGACTTAATCTCAGTGTATCTACAAAGCAATTCAACTTTAAGTCACAGCCCATGTAGGATTGAACAAAAAACATAAGAAAGCATAAATAAAAACTCCTCTATGTATCAACTACCTCATTTGTCTTTCCACTGTTCACTTTCTTTGAATTTTCACAGAAGAAACTAATTTTCACAGAACCATATCAATGTGTCTCATGCAGCATTTTAAGTGGGGTTACCAATTGTTTATTTTACTCCTGTGTGTTTTACGTTGGGTCAGGGGGGAGGAGTCCCAGCCCCACTACTGTGTACCTCTTGCTTGGTATACTTGCTCGCCCCAATATAAACAATTTGCTTGCCTAACAGAATTGCTATTGCGACATCCAGTGGACACATTTAGAAAAACAGTTTATTTAATTTTAAAATGCAGCTCAATTTTACACTGACTCATCTCGCGGGCCGGATTGAACCTGTTCGAGGGCCTGATCCGGCCCACGGGCCGCATGTTTGACATCCCTGATCTAAGGCATACATCACCAAGACCAATGCAAAGCGTGGGATGCAGTGGTGTAAAGTTTGTTGCCACTGGACTCTAGAGCAGTGGAGACGCCTTCTCTGGAGTGATGAATCACGCTTTTCCATCTGGCAATCTGATGGACCAGTCTGGGTTTTGAGGCTGCCAGGAGAACGCTACATTTCGGACTACATTGCGCCGAGTGTGAAATTTGGTGGAGGAGGAATTATGGTGTGGGGTTGGTTTTTCAGGAGTTGGGCTTGGCCCCTTAGTTCCAGTGAAAGGAACTTTTAATGCTCCAGGATACCAAAACATTTTGGATAATTCTATGGGATGGCACTTCAAGTTCATATGTGAGTAAAGGCAGGTGGCCAAATACTTTTGGCAATATAGTGTATACAGGTATATATACACATACAGTACAGGCCAAAAGTTTGGACACACCTTCTGATCTATCTGTCGATATAAAGTTGGGGTTTTTAAACACTCATAAAAGTGTTAAAAACAAGTCATATACCGTATTTTTCGGGGTATAAGTCGCTCTGGAGTATAAGTCGCACCGGCCGAAAATGCATAATAAAGAAGGAAAAAAACATATATAAGTCGCACTGGAGTATAAGTCGCATTTTTGGGGGAAATGTATTTGATAAAACCCAACACCAAGAATAGACATTTGAAAGGCAATTTAAAAGAAATAAAGAATAGTGAACAACAGGCTGAATAAGTGTACGTTATATGAGGCATAAATAACCAACTGAGAACGTGCCTGGTATGTTAACGTAACATATTATGGTAAGAGTCATTCAAATATCTATAACATATAGAACATGCTATACGTTTACCAAACAATCTGTCACTCCTAATCGCTAAATCCCATGAAATCTTATACGTCTAGTCTCTTACGTGAATGAGCTAAATAATATTATTTGATATTTTACGCTAATGTGTTAATAATTTCACACATAAGTCGCTCCTGAGTATTAGTCGCACCCCCGGCCAAACTATGAAAAAAAACTGCGACTTATAGTCCAAAAAATACGGTATGTATATTTTAATTTTTTTTATTTTTTACATTCAATACTTACATCTCTAGATCAACATCAGCTCTATCCGTCAATTATATGTACCGTAATTTCCGGACTATAAGCCGCTACTTTTTCCCCTCGTTCTGGTCCCTGCGGCTTATACAAGGGTGCGGCTTATTTACGGCCTGTTCTTCTCCGACACAGACGAAGAGGATTTCGGTGGTTTTAGTACGCAGGAGGAAGACGATGACACAATGATTAAAGACTGACTTTTCATATACCGGTAGGCTGGTTATTTTGATAACGTACAGGCGAGCACTTTGTATTAATTTGCACCGTTGTATTATTTGTACACTGCACGAATGCTGTTCGCCATGTCAAAGATGTGAAAGTTTGATTGAATGATTGAAAGATTTATTGTTAATAAATGGGACGCTTTGCGTTCCCAAACAGTCATCTCTGTCCCAACAATCCCCTCCGTGGTAGCAGGAACCCCTATATACTACGGTAATTACACATCAAAACCCTGTGGTTTATAGTCGGGTGCGGCTTATATATGGAGCAATCTGTATTTTCCCCTAAATTTAGCTGGTGCGGTTTATAGTCAGGTGCGGCTTATAGTCCGGAAATTACGGTATTTATTATTTTATATGGATTTTTTGTTTTTTTTTTCATGCCTTTTTTGTCATTCAAAAACGTGTTTTTTTATACGACAAACACACAAAATATGCAATATTTTCCCCAAAAATATTTGACAGTGGAATATTTGATGTGAAGTAATTGAAGCTTTAAATAGGTCAATAAATCACAACAATATTTATATTGTATTCATTATTATGTTTAGGGTAAAGACAGTTTAAGAAAAACAATCCCACTAAAATGATTGGGGTTCCAACTCATAAAAGTGTTAAAAATTAGTCATATATATACACTACTGTTCAAAAGTTTGGGGTCACCCAAACAATTATGTGGAATAGCCTTCATTTCTAAGAACAAGAATAGACTGTCGAGTTTCAGATGAAAGTTCTCTTTTTCTGGCCATTTTGAGCGTTTGATTGACCCCACAAATGTGATGCTCCAGAAACTCAATCTGCTCAAAGGAAGGTCAGTTTTGTAGCTTCTGTAACGAGCTAAACTGTTTTTAGATGTGTGAACATGATTGCACAAGGGTTTTCTAATCATCAATTAGCCTTCTGAGCCAATGAGCAAACACATTGTACCATTAGAACACTGGAGTGATAGTTGCTGGAAATGGGCCTCTGTACACCTATGTAGATATTGCACCAAAAACCAGACATTTGCAGCTAGAATAGTCATTTACCACATTAGCAATGTATAGAGTGTATTTCTTTAAAGTTAAGACTAGTTTAAAGTTATCTTCATTGAAAAGTACAGTGCTTTTCCTTCAAAAATAAGGACATTTCAATGTTACCCCAAACTTTTGAACGGTAGTGTATATATATATTTTTTTACTCAATGCTTTAAACGCTAGATCAAATTCAGATTTATCTTTCAGGTGTACGTTGTTGTTTTTTTCTTCGCTCTTTTAGTCATAGAAAAATTGGTTTTTATATGGCAATCACACAAAATGTGCAGTATTGTTCCCAAAAATGGTGGAATATTTGATGTGAAGTAATTGGAGCCTTGAGTAGGTTAATAAATCCTAACAACCTAAATTTGGATTTATTATTATTTTGCAGCAATGACAAAAGTAAAATAAAGAAACAAAAACCTTTTCTTGTTCCTTGTCATCCATTTGCTCTTTCATTTCACTTTTTTATGTTTTTTGTGTTTTTCTAACAATACATTTAGAATGTGCCAAAGGCCGTTAAAGAACGAGCTGATTGCCGACAATGGGCAATCAGCGCACCTTTGACACCCCAGATTTAGAACATGTCTTGTACAGTTTGACACAAGAACAGACAAAACCCCTTTACAGCAAACAGACTGGGAAGCCTAGTTTAGTCGTCATTTAATGAGGTCGTACACGGCGTGTTTAAGCAACATGGCAGGGTAGCTTTGGCAAGATCTTGCTGTTATTTTAATCCCTGGCGTTGGCTGTTTGTTCGCAGCTGCAGCAGCAAAGATATGTGTAGGTGTAAAAGATTGACTATGGGTTTTTGCTTGCAGAAATCCTACCCTGATATATGGCCACAAGTGGTGCAGATAGAGTGCAATAAATATGTGGTGCAGGCGTGAGGACTAATGAAAAAAGAGAAAAAAGCAAGGCAGCACAGTGTGTACCCCTCTGCTCTGTTTACACAGTGCAGACAGATTGAATCAGATCCAACTCCCACCCGGTTCCAGCCCGGTGACTCTTGGCTGCTGTCTATCACCGCCTTCATTTGCCCGTTGCACCGACTCGAGTCAAGAGTTCTGCTCCCCCTCGGCTGACACATGGGCCCCCCGTGATAAAGTCCCCGTCGCCGGCTGGAGGTCAGACGGAGGTTTCCTCGAAGCCGCTGTGACGGATGCGGAGCCTGCATTTGTCCACACTTGATCACTGCACGCATCTCTTTTTTTCCCCCTACAGATTGTTATATTCTGCCGCAGTTCACTCTTTTTTCTTTTTTTTTTTGCCTTTGCAGCATTTGCAGCCGGCAGAGCGGTTGCCAAGCCCCCGCCGGGTGAAAGCTCGCCCCCGGAGAAAAGCGAGGACATCTTGGGCAAGTTCAGGTGGGCATCCGCAGCCAAGGTGTTGCATTATCACAGCAGGGTCCGTCAGAGAGGGCGGCAACCGCCTCGCTGGGGTCGCTACGAAACCACCAGGTGTTAGTGTCCATTTAAAGCAGGGGTGTCAGACTCGTTTTCATTGAGGGCCATGTCAATATATATTTGATTCTTATGTATATTTTTTAAATATATCGTAAAATAAATTGTACATTTCACAGTATAAGACAGGAAACTCAGTCACGAGAATTTTGCTGTAAAAAATTGTTTTTTTTTTACAATGTATTATTGTAAATGGAAAAACCGTACCACATTTTTTTTACTTAAAACAATTTTTTTTTACAGTAAAAAATAATTTTACTGTAAAATTTTTTTTTTTTTTTACAACATAATAGCATAAATGGAAAAACAGTAAAACTGTTTTTTACTTTTAAAAATGGCAGCTTATTCTCCAAAATTGTACTGTAAAATGTAGTGTTTTTTACAACATATTAGTGTAAATGGAAAAGCAGTACAACTGTTTTTTTACTTTAAAAATGGCAGCTTTGTCGCGAGAATTCTTTTGGAAAAATACAGTGTTTTTTACACCATATCACCACAAATGGAAAAACAGTAGCACTGTTTTTTTTTCCTTTAAAAATGGCAGCGTAATCGCCAGAATTTTACTGTAAAATATAGTGTTTCTTACAACATATTATCGTAAATGGAAAAACAATACCACTGTTTTTTCCTTTAAAAAATGGCAGCTTAGTCGCCAGAATTTTACTGTAAAATATAGTGTTTCTTACAACATATTATCGTAAATGGAACAACAATACCACTGTTTTTTTCATTTAAAAAAAATGGTACCTTAGTCACCAGAAATATATAGACATATACATTTATGTATATACACATATACACACACACACACACATATATACACACACATACAGCTATACATATGTATATATATATATATATATATATATATATATATATATATATATATATATATATATATATATATATATATATATATATATATACACTACCGTTCAAAAGTTTGGGGTCACCCAAACAATTTTGTGGAATAGCCTTCATTTCTAAGAACAAGAATAGACTGTCCAGTTTCAGATGAATTTTGTCTTTTTCTGGCCATTTTGAGCATTTAATTGACCCCACAAATGTGATGCTCCAGAAACTCAATCTGCTCATAGGAAGGTCAGTTTTGTAGCTTCTGTAACGAGCTAAACTGTTTTCAGATGTGTGAACATGATTGCACAAGGGTTTTCTAATCATCAATTAGCCTTCTGAGCCAATGAGCAAACACATTGTACCATTAGAACACTGGAGTGATAGTTGCTGGAAATGGGCCTCTATACACCTATGTAGATATTGCACCAAAAACCAGACATTTGCAGCTAGAATAGTCATTTACCACATTAGCAATGTCTAGAGTGTATTTCTTTAAAGTTAAGACTAGTTTAAAGTTATCTTCATTTCAATGTGACCCCAAACTTTTGAACGGTAGTGTATATATATATATATATATATATATATGCATATACACACTCATGAATTAAGTTAAGTATTATAAAAAAGAAACCAGAAGATTTACAGTATATGTATATAAACACACACACAATAGAAAACAATTAAGAATGAACAGATGTACAAAGTTAAAATAAAACAACAAACAAAAAAAAAAATGTACTAAAGTATCTCGACATTTCTGCTGTGGAATTTTGCAGGGTTTACACAGACCGCGACAAAGACCTCCCGGCGTATCCGGAAGACTTCAGCGTGGCCAAGTATTCCATCTTTCAAAAGGTAACATGCCGCTGACAGTCAGTGAGCTGTGTGCTGTACCTGTCGCCGCTAATAATGCACTGCATCCTTGTGGTCCCTGCAGAATGACAGCAGCATCTGGTGTGTGCTGGAGCTGCAGAGCGCCAAACGGGACAAAGGGCCGCGGTTCCGCGTGGTGCGCTACAGGAAGCACGGCGTAAGTCCACTTTTTTTTTTAATCCGCTAAACTGAAATATTGGACACACGTAGCTTGTGCTAGCAGAAGGCGGTGCAAAAGGACATGCTGCTGTTCCTGTCCACCTCCGAAGAGGCCGTGGAGGTCTACCGGACGCTGACAGAGTCCCTGTCCACTTGCAGTATGCAGCCCAGGACCGACATCCCCGCGCAGGCCCAGGACCTGGGCTCTGGCCCCCTGCGACAGGTCTGCCACCTATAGCTTTATATCAAAAGTTACCACAAACATGCAAGTAATTATGAAAACACTCGCAGCAAATTAGCCTCCAGAGGGCGCAAGTGAGACATAAAACATTATTATACCATAAAACAGCCCAAGCTTCCTCCGTGGATTGGAGGTAATACCGGCAACATTATGAGGCAACATAAAAGATATTGTGAGGGGACACAAATGCTGCGGCAAACAAAAACTTCCTCTGTTACCTTTCAAGGGTTTCTCTTTGCCGTAACGATGCTTCTTGTCACTCGGGCGTCAACTTAACATACAGATTGAACCACATTAAAAAGCATTTACAAGTCATTTAATGCATTTTGCGAAAATGAAGGCCTTAAAGGCCTACTGAAAGCCACTACTACCGACCACGCAGTCTGATAGTTTATATATCAATGATGAAATCTTAACATTGCAACACATGCCAATACGGCCGGGTTAACTTATAAAGTGCAATTTTAAATTTCCCGCTAAACTTCCGGTTGAAAACGTCTATATATGATGACGTATGCGCGTGACCCCAATCGTTGAACCGGAAGTATTGGTACACCATTGAATCCAATACAAAAAGCTCTGTTTTCATCTCAAAATTCCACAGTATTCTGGACATCTGTGTTGGTGAATCTTTTGCAATTTGTTTAATGAACAATGGCGTCGTTAGCAACAGCATTGTTAAGCTTCGCCAAGCTGGGAATTATTAACCGTGTAGTTCATGTCCATGGTTTAATAGTATTGTTGATCTTCTGTCTATCCTTCCAGTCAGGGATTTATTTATTTTGTTTCTATATGCATTTGAGCCCGATGCTATCACGTTAGCTCAGTAGCTAAAGAGCTTCGCCGATGTATTGTCGTGGAGATAAAAGTCACTGTGAATGTCCATTTCGCGTTCTCGACTCTCATTTTCAAGAGGATATAGTATCCGAGGTGGTTTAAAATACAAATCCGTGATCCACAATAGAAAAAGGAGAAAGTGTGGAATCCAATGAACCCTTGTACCTAAGTTACAGTCAAAACGAAAAAAGATACGTCCTGCACTGCACTGTAGTCCTTCACTCTCACTTTCCTCATCCACAAATCTTTCATCCTCGCTCAAATTAATGGGGTAATCGTCGCTTTCTCGGTCCAAATCTTTCGCTGCTGGTGTAAACAATGGGAAAATGTGAGGAGTCCTTCCTCCGGTGATGTCACACTACTTCCGGTACAGGCAAGGCTTTTTTTAATCAGCGACCAAAAGTTGCGACCTTTATCGTCGTTGTTCTCTACTAAATCTTTTCAGCAAAAATATGGCAATATCGCGAAATGATCAAGTATGACACATAGAATGGATCTGCTATCGCTGTTTAAATAAAAAAATGTAATTTCAGTAGGCCTTTAAATGGCATTAAAAAGCATAAAAGTAGCAGTAGAGTGTAAAAACAAGCTGACTTTACATGCTTGCGTTTCATTGCATCCATTAAACCATATCCAATTATATTTACAATCTGCAAAGTATGTGGAAACACCGTTTAAACATCACAAAATGCCAAAAACTCAGTTGTCCATTTTGAATATTCTGCTCTCAATATCTTCGACAATTTCCGTAGATTCTACGTCATGATGGGAACACTTCTGCTCTCTGACCATATTAATAGGTCAGTCATACTGGAAATACGCAAACATTGGAAAGAGATGTGATGTTTATCATTCACAATCCTTATTTAAGACAAAAACACATTATTGGCTTTTTTATGCATTGGAAATGGTAAATAAATATCTAGCAATTGAGTCAACAAGTGGAGGATCCTCTTTAGTCCCACTATACACTAAAAACATCCAGGAAGCGGCAACAATACTCAATTTACATGTCGTGACCTGAAAATTAAACAAATATGAGTATATTGTTATTATAAGGGCTAAGGCAGACAGACTATTTTAGCGGTGCATCGATAGCAGTGAGCTAATGCTAGCTTACGCTGCTATTGTTGACACACTGAGCCAACGACTGCTTCTGCTTCATCTCAAACTTGCTAAAAGTAAATCGTTCGACTTTCACATCCCCCGCGATGGCAAAAAAGACACAAAAAGTTGTGGCGACTTTTCTTTTAACCCTTGGTGAGGATTGCGATTGAAACTTCATCCAAACGGAAATATGTGAGCGTTCCATCGGTCGGCATCTCAGAGAGAGTGGAAATATTACAGTAAATGTTTGTTTTATTATGGTTAGTTTGTATGTTTAGCACCTAGCAATGCTGCTAATGCTATAGTGTCACAATCAAACTGCATCCATCACTCGGCTTCTAAAACTTATTGCTCACCCTCTTTGTGCTCGGGCTCAAAAATACAAGGTTCTGATCATAATTTTTCCAAAGGTAATCATTGTTGGCTCTCACAAAGTCTGCTTGATTAGCATTGTTGTTGATGGGGAAGGGATCTATGGTTCCTCCTCTACATCACGCGATCACGTGACTGGCTTGCTCATTAACTCTCAAAATGGTTCGGGAATCTCCGTGAGGTTGATACTGTTTTTATCATATCTATTTACTCAAAAACTTTGTAGGACTTTAGGTGTCATAAATCAGATATACACTATATGATAATAGTTTCACTACAGAGGCAACTTGTGTTTCCACTCTACTGGTGCTTTAAATACAATTGGCAGATAGCTTATAAGTCAATTAATGGAATGACGCATGAAAATTAACTTGATAACTTTGCTACGTCTGTGTGTTTCTTTTCTTCGTCTCTGGCTTTCAAACTGGATACAAAAGGTCTCACTCTGTGCATCCCTCTGAGCACCTGAGCATGTTTATTTGACAGTAGACCGACTTGAGTCATCCCCAATCTTTGTTTCGGTATGAGCAGGCGGGACCGCCAGCTTGCTCACACAGGAATCACGGACATCACCTACTTTGTCGCGACTCACCTGTGTGCAGATGGCCCCCCCTTATCATTGCAAATATTTGTTTGTGCTACGTTTGTTTTGTAAAAATTTTTCGTTTGTGCCGTTACTACCGTATTTCCTTGAATTGCCGCTGGGAATATAGTATTCGCCTGCCTAGAATTACAGCCGGGTCAAACTCGTTTCGCAAAATAATTAGCGCATGCTTGGCACTTCCGCCGGGTCAAATATGAGTCATTAAATGACTCCCGCCTCCTGGTGGTAGGGGGCGCTAGAGATCCTTCTTGCGACTACCAGTACTGCAGAAGACAGGTGCTGCAGAAGAAGACAACAAGCAGCAAGCGTGAGCAGCGATCGTTTGCTTGCACAGTTTTCTAAACTGGACTTTCAATCGAAGCAGGAGGTAATAATTAAAGGAATTTCTCCAGAGACTTTTAAAACTGAAGAAAGATAAGGAAGACTGCCTTTGATCAGAAGCAGCTGCACATGGACATCATTTATAAGTAAAGGTAAGACCATAATAACGTTTTTTTTTATTAAATGTGCTTTTCATGATAAGGTAAGCGCCGGACTGAGAAGAGGTTTTAAAATAATTAGCGCATGCTTGCCCATCCCGCATGCTTTTGGTAAGCGCAGGAGTGAGAAGAGGTTTTAAATTAATTAGCGCCCCGGCGGCTATTCAAGGAAATACGGTATTTTTAAGTTATTCTAAAATCCATTTTCTGAAGAGCCCCCCCACCTTGTCAAAATCCCCCCAAATGTGTCCGATTCGTTTGTGCTGTGCTTGTGCTAGTTTGTTTTTGTTTAACTGTTATAATTTTAGTATTTGTGCTGGTCTGTGCTGCAATTTTTTTTGTCCAGTATACTTTTTATGTTATTAACGTTTTATAGGTTTTATGTCCTGCATTTGCATAATCCGCAACTAGTAA
>NC_084740.1:68738782-68773782 GCF_033978785.1 Entelurus aequoreus
ATATTTTGAAAAAACCCCAGCCTTGTGCTTTGTGTTATTAGAGTCAACATTGCAACATTTCCTCATTACATTTCACCTGTTTGCGCTTCTATTCTACTTTATTTTTTATGTTTGTTTTTTTTTGTATTAGTTTATTTACAATGTGTTAAAAAACTAGCTGCGGGCAGCACTTTGGACACCCCTGGCATATAAAGCTTCTGAGATGAGGTTGTGAATTGGTTGCTTCCAAATGAAATTCCAATAAAACTAAGAATACACAAGGAAGCACTTTAATGTACATATAAAGTGAAAAAAAAACCATATAAAAAGCATGTTAAATCAACAATACAGCCTGGTATTACTGAAATAAGTAAAGAAAAAAATTGGCACTAGCTTGATGCTAACATAAAATGGACCATCCCATTGACAGGCTAACAAAAATTAGCATTGCAATCATTTTACACTGCTACAAAGCCAACAACTTGATCCAAATAGAGTTTAAGGGAATAAATTTGACATTAATCTACCGGTACATGTCAATAACTACTTCTAGGCATATATTCCACAAACTCTTCGGACGTAAAGATGTGACTTGACTTTGAACTTCTACGCTAGTTTGCTGCTAAACCTCAAATTCTCAAACAAATACCACCTGGAACTAGGGATGTGTACTAAATTTGGTACTTTTATAGGCACCGACCGAATTCCCTCGGTACTACCGGGTATCGACTCACGTAAAATCAAACGGTGCCATATTTCGATACCTTTTGTTGCCCGTGACGTCATGTCCGGTTGCAGACTCGCCACGTCCAGTTGCAAGCTAAGCACCGGCTCACGTAAACAATCACTCAGGCAGCACTCAGCCTAACTCCCTATAAGTAATGTTGCAATTTTCAACACCAACAAAGCAAGTATGCTTGGTAAAAAACACTGAAACGTAAAATAAGGCTCCACTCATCCCACATGCGCTAGCTTGATACAAGTTCATGTTGGATTTACCAAAGACAGGCTACTATTAGCATTAACAATTTTACATGGTGATTTTCACACCTCCAAATTTGCTAATGAAAACTACAACTAATCAAACAGCTGGTGTGTAATAAGCGCAACATTTACAGTATAAACACTTTGTAGGGCGCAACATAACACATTCAGCTTCCTGGAAAAAGCTACTTCCAACATACCATACATAGCCAGATTTATTATCAAACAACTAACATTTATTAACACACACAAAAGTACCGAAAATTGATGCCGTCAAATATTGGTATCGATTCCCAGGTACCGGGAAAAGGTACCGTATCGGTTTAAATGTGAATGGTCCCCATCCCTACATGGAACACAAAAGCCAGCTGGGGTAGGCTCCAGCTCACTTGTCACCCTAACCAGGACAATCGCTATGGAAAAGGATTGGATGGACGCATATATATTGATTATGATTTTGAGTCAAGTCTTTAATGGGCATAGCGGTCACATTTTGTGAACCTATTGTGCGTTTTTTGACAACATTCTTGGAGCATTTTCATTCATTTTTGCAACCAAAAAACAATTTTGAGTCAATGTTCTCGGATTGTGCTGGAAAGTTGCAAGCTGACGGCTCGTCAAATGTTGTGCACGTTTGTTTAGGTGAGCCGGGCGGAGGGCTTGTGGATCGAAGCCCAGAGGAAGCTGAAGAAGGGGTTGAGCGCCGAGGTGGTCGCTCTCCAGAATGACTTTTACTCGCTGCTGCCTCACAGGATGCCCATTAAGAATCACAGTGCCAAGATTTTCTCCCAGAAACTGGACCTGTGTCAGGTACAAGAAAGCGCCTACACACACACACACACACACACACACACATTCTTTTTTAGCTTATTTCGCCTTAGTCATACAACTTGGAATTTAACATATGCTAACTGTTAGCATGGGTAAAAATGATAACGTTATCATGCTAACAATTAGCATGTGACAAGTACCGACTTGATACTTAACATACGCTAACTGTTGGCATGCTAAAAATGCTAACATTTAGCGTGTTAACAATTAGCATGCGTCAAGTACCAAGTTATATGACTTGGTACTTAACATATGCTAACTGTTAGCATGCTAAAAATGCTAACGTTAGCATGCTAACATTTAACATGTGATAAGTACCGACTTGGTACTTAACATACGCTAACTTTTGGCATGCTAAAAATGCTAACATTTAGTGTGTTAACAATTAGCATGTGTCAAGTACCTGGTACTTAACATATGCTAACTGTTAGCATGCTAACAATTAGCATGTGTCAAGTACCAAGTTATATGACTTGGTACTTAACATATGCCAACTTTTAGCATGCTAAAATGCTAACGTTAGCATGCTAATAATTAGCATGTGATAAGAACCAATTTGGTACCTAACATACGCTAACTTTTGGCATGCTAAAAATGCTAACATTTAGTGTGTTAACTATTAGCATGTGTCAGGTACCAAGTTATATAACTTGGTACTTAACATATGCTAACTGTTAGCATGTTAACAATTAGCATGTGTCAAGTACAAAGTTATATGACTTGGTACTTAACATATGCTAACTTTTAGCATGCTAAAATGCTAAAAGTTAGCATGCTAATAATTAGCATGTGATAAGAACCAATTTGGTACCTAACATACGCTAACTGTTGGCATGCTAAAAATGCTAACATTTAGCGTGTTAACAATTAGCATGCGTCAAGTACCAAGTTATATGACTTGGTACTTAACATATGCTAACTGTTTGCATGTTAAAAATGCTAACATTTAGCATGCTAAAAATTAGCACGTGATAAGTACCGACTTGGTACTTAACACACGCTAACTGTTGGTATGCTAAAAATGCTGACATTTAGCATACTAACAATTACCATGTGTCAAGTACCAAGTTATATGACTTGGTACTTAACATATGCTAACTTTTAGCATGTTAAAAATGCTAACGTTAACATGTTAATAATTAGCATGTGATACGTACCAATTTGGTACTTAACATACGCTAACTGTTGGCATGTTAAAAATGCTAACAATTAGCGTGCTAACAATTAGCATGCAATTTACCAAGTTATATGATTAGGTACTTCACATATGCTAACTGTTAGCATGCCAAAAATGCTAACATTTAGCATGCTAACAATTAGCATGCACCAAGTTCCAAGTTATATGACTTGGTACTTAACATATGCTAACTGTTAGCATGCTAAAAATGCTAACGTTAGCATGCTAACAATTAGCATGTGATAAGTACCGACTTGATACTTAACATATGCTAACTGTTGGCATGCTAAAAATGCTAACATTTAGCATGCTAACAATCAGAATGTGTTAAGTACCAAGTTATATAACTTGGTACTTAACATATGCTAACATGCTAAAAAGGCTAATGTTAGCATGCTAACGATTGATTGAATTAGCATGTGACAAGTACCGACTTGATACTTAATATACGCAAACTGTTTGCATGCTAAAAATGCTAACATTTAGCGTGCTAACAATTAGCATGCGCAAAGTACCAAGTTATGTGACTTGGTACTTAATCAATCAATCAATCAATCAATGTTTATTTATATAGCCCTAAATCACAAGTGTCTCAAAGGGTTGTACAAGCCACAACGACATCCTCGGTACAGAGCCCACATACTTAACATATGCTAACTGTTTGCATGCTAAAATGCTAACATTTAGCATGCTAACAATTAGCACGTGATAAGTACCGACTTGGTACTTAACATATGCTAACTGTTTGCATGCTAAAATGCTAATATTTAGCGTGCTGACAATTAGCATGTGTTAAGTACCAAGTATTGTGACTCGTGGGGTGTACAATGGCAAAATAGGCAAAAACAAATAGCATGCTAACAGTTAGCATGTGTCCATGCAGGAAAGTCCAGAAAGTAGTTTTCCCATCGACTGCTCCCAATATTAGCCTCCATTTTAATTAATAACCAAACACACACCCAGAGAGGCTTTTTGTTTTGCCTCTGAAGGCACTCGAAAAAAACACTTTGATTAACTCACAAAAATACCCTCAAGCTTGTTCTTTTTTGTTCTTTTTTTCTTTTTTTTTTCTTTTGAACTTCTGAAACGCTGACAGCTCTCATGCAGCAACGACTGTGCTTGTTGAAAGGTTTTGATGCAGCTGCCTTCATATTGATCCCGGTGTAATTGTTACATTATACTTGCTGTCACTCAGTCCTCGTCCAACTCGTGGACACAAAAAGGTAGCGTGTGAGTTGGCCTCCAAATACTGTTAGGAAAGACGTTTGTTTGTTTGCTTTCTCTCCAGGTGTTAGGACACGTAGTTAATAGTCAAACTAGCCCTAGCGCTAACACAACACAAGAGGATGGTTCTGGGCGTGAAAAAGCGTGTGTAAAAAGACACCCCTTTGAACTGATCATTTTAACCTCTTCTTAGATCCTTAATTTGTATTCTGTATTTATTGCTATTTTACTACTATTATTCTCTTAATGTTACGATTTTATTCATTTAAGAATGTACCGTATTTTTCGGAGTATAAGTCGCTCCGGAGTATAAGTCGCTCCGGCCGAAAATGCATAATAAAGAAGGAAAAAAACCTATATAAGTCGCACTGGAGTATAAGTCGCATTTTTGGGGGAAATGTATTTGATAAAACCCAACACCAAGAATAGACATTTGAAAGGCAATTTAAAATAAATAAAGAATAGTGAACAACAGGCTGAATAAGTGTACGTTATATGAGGCATAAATAACCAACTGAGAACGTGCCTGGTATGTTAACGTAACATATTATGGTAAGAGTCATGCAAATAACTATAACATATAGAACATGCTATACGTTTACCAAACAATCTGTCACTCCTAATCGCTAAATCCCATGAAATCTTATACGTCTAGTCTCTTACGTGAATGAGATAAATAATATTATTTGATATTTTACGGTAATGTATTAATAATTTCACACATAAGTCGCTCCTGAGTATAAGTCGCACCCCCGGCCAAACTATGAAAAAAACTGCGACTTTTAGTCCGAAAAATACGGTATTATTCATTATAGATTTTTTCATTTTTTTAAAAATAGATAGCTCTAATTTGAGTTATTCTTCAGTGTGGACGACACCTCAAAGGTAACGTTTTTCCCCAATCCTCTGTATTTTTTTTTGTATAAAACACTTGTCTGCGCATTAAAAGTGTTAATGTTAGCGTGTTTTAGAGTAAGCATGTGTTAAGTATTGATTGATTGATTGAAACTTGTATTAGTATATTGCACAGTACAGTACATATTCCGTACAATTGACGACGAAATGGTAACACCCCAATAAGTTTTTCAACTTGTTTAAGTCGGGGTCCACGTACATCAATTCATGGTACCAAGTACCAAGTTAAATGTCTCTGAGGTGTACAATTGCAAAATTGGCCAAAAAAAAACAAAATAGTTTGCGTGCTATTCTTAGCATAAAACATATTTCACATACAAAGTTTCTGGCTCTTAGGCATACAGCGGCAAAATTGGCTAAACTGTTAGCATAAATACTGTATGTATGTATATGTATGTATGTATATATATATATATATATATGTATGTATGTATGTATATATGTATGTATATATATATATATATATATACCGTATTTCCTTGAATAGCCGCAGGGGCGTTAATTAATTTAAAACCTCCTGTCACTCCTGCGTTTACCGGAAACCGGCGGGATGGCCGTGCATGCGGTAATTATTTTAAAACCTCTTCTCACTCCGGCGTTTACCAAAAGGAATCCATAAAATTTAGGCGTGCGCTTTGAGTGTGATGCAAGCATACCATCATGAAAAGCACATTTAATTAAAAAAACGTTATTATGGTCTTACCTGTACTTATAAATGGAGTCCATTTGCAGCTCCTTCTGACCAAAAGCATCGATAACTTGTTTATAGAAGTCTTCCTTATTTTCTTTCTTCAGTTTTAAAAGTCTCTGTTTCGATGGAGATATTCCTTTAATTATTACCTCCTGCTTCGATTGAAAGTCCAGTTTAGAAAACTGTTTTATTTTAGATACCGGTATGTAATCCTCCTTGTTAAAAGGAAGAAAAAAAATCTCTTGCTGCGTGTGTTCACTTCTTCTGCAGTACCGGAAGTCGCAAGAAGGATCACTAGCGCGGCAGCGCCCTCTACCACCAGGAGGCGGGAGTCATTTAATGACTTATACAGTATTTCACACACGCAGCTACGGTATATTAATAAAACATAGCTGCTTACTGTTCTCTTTAGCATACTGTACTGGTATTCAATAGCTTGGACCTTAAATCCTACTGAAAAGCTCTTTATCTTTTTTCCTTTGTGCGATTGTAAACTACTGAAAGCAGCTTCCTCCATTTTGAAAATGAGGACAGATGCGTCACTCGTGACGTAACGAATTTGATCCGGTGGAAGTTCTAGCCATATGCTAAATATTTTGCGAAACGAGTTTGACCCGGCGAAAATTATAGACAAGCGATAATAAAATTAATATTTTGCGAAACGAATTTGATCCGGCTTCAATAATAAACCGGCGATAAGGCCAAGCATGCGTTAATTATTTTGAGAAACGACTTTGACCCGGCAGTAATTCTAGACGTGCGAATACTATATTCCCTGCGCCAATTCAAGGAAATACGGTATATATATATATATATATATATACACTACCGTTCAAAAGTTTGGGGTCACCCAAACAATTTTGTGGAATAGCCTTCATTTCTAAGAACAAGAATAGACTGTCGAGTTTCAGATGAAAGTTCTCTTTTTCTGGCCATTTTGAGCGTTTAATTGACCCCACAAATGTGATGCTCCAGAAACTCAATCTGGAGCTAAACTGTTTTCAGATGTGTGAACATGATTGCACAAGGGTTTTCTAATCATCAATTAGCCTTCTGAGCCAATGAGCAAACACATTGTACCATTAGAACACTGGAGTGATAGTTGCTGGAAATGGGCCTCTATACACCTATGTAGATATTGCACCAAAAACCAGACATTTGCAGCTAGAATAGTCATTTACCACATTAGCAATGTATAGAGTGTATTTCTTTAAAGTTAAGACTAGTTTAAAGTTATCTTCATTGAAAAGTACAGTGCTTTTCCTTAAAAAATAAGGACATTTCAATGTGACCCCAAACTTTTGAACGGTAGTGTATATACGTATATTATTATTATATATTATTATATATGTAAATACATGTATGTACAGTACATCCAACCATCCATCCGTCCATCATCTTCTGCTTATTCGAAGTCGGGTCGAGGGGCCAGCAGCCTAAGCAGAGAATATATATATATATATGTATATAAATGAAAATGGTACATACCTTTTGTTATTATTACCCCAACTGTTTCAAATTTTAGAAGGCGTTCCGTGCCAATAACAATCGAGCTATGGTCCACAAAAGGCTCTTGGGCCGCACTTTGGACATCCCTGCTATATGATGCAGAAAAATGCTGACATGGTTCATTTAAGGTGAAATTATTCTTTACTTTTATACTAAAGTTGAAAAGATACGACCCCGTACATTTTAACTAGGGCTTATTTCATGAATATGCCGGTATGTATTTCAACCCCGAGACATTATGAAAAGTCCCATCCCTTGACGGACGGCTCCTCCTTGTTCCAGTTAATCCGAGACATCCTGAACGTGAGCGAGATGACCCTGAGAAGCCCCGCCCCTTCCAGCGTGGGCAAGTTCCGCGCCCTGAGGTGCAGCATCGAAACGGTGGACCCCGGCAGCGACGAGTCTCGCGCCTTGACCTCCCTGCTCCAGGACAGGTGAGCCTGGCCCGCCGTTTATCGTGGCCTTTTCCCACAAACTCAGTAGAAGGTTAACGCAGGTCTTTGGAGACATGCCCTGCCGTTTGATCCACATCTATCGGCCGCAGCTCCCGCGGGCCCCAGTCACGCTTGATTGATCCCCAGCGGGCTCGTGAAAACCTTTCCATCCAGAAGAGAGACACGTGTCAACCTACATTATTCTCCCCGTTTTGGCTTTTTCCAGCCCTGTGCAGATCCATCAGGTGCTGCGTGTCAGCAGAGCAGTGGAGCTTCAGACTTTTAAAGGCCAGCTCGGCAACGTCAAGTCCCTCCTCCACTCCTCCAGCGCCAGCAACTTTGTCGGAATTCTGTCTCGGTGAGCTGAAGTGACACACACACACACACACACACACACACACACACACACACACACACACACACACACACACGCCCTTTGGTTCCCAGGTGATCCAGAATATGCTGAGATCCAAACTGTAGCTGTTTGCAGGGCGAGGAACCACAAGTGTATTATACTACTGAATAATACAGTAGTGATGATGCAAAGCCTTTAAGGAAAGGTTGAATAGAAGCAATGTAAATAAAAATACTGTCCATTTTGCGACTACATTCTAAAAAAAAATAAAAAAAAATGCAATTTTGCTCGAAATTGCATGTGTATGCTGAAAAGCTAAAGCTGAACTTAAATGCTAAAAGTTTCCACGCTTAGCCAGATCACGTCAAATAACAATATTCATGACTTTTGCGCGTGTACCAGGAACATCCGCAGAATAGCTAATATCATACTTGCCAACCTTGAGACCTCCGAATTCGGGAGATTGGGGGGGGGGGGGGGGGGGTTTGAAGTGGGCGGGGGTGGGCTGGGGGGGCGAGGGGCAGGGTTAAGGGGGGAGGAATATATATTTATAGCTAGAATTCACTGAAATTCAAGTATTTATTTTATATATATATATATATATATATATACGTTTATTTTATATATATATATATATATATATATATACATATATATAAAATAAACGTATATATATATATATATATAAATATATATATAAATATATATATATATATATATATATAAAATAAACGTATATATATATATATATATATATATATATATATATATATATATATATATATATATATATATATATATATATATATATATATATATATATATAAAATAAATACTTCAATTTCAGTGAATTCTAGCTATAAATATATATTCCTCCCCCCTTAACCCTGCCCCCCGGAATTCCCACGTTTCCACCCTTTTTTCTTTCTATTACGTTTCACACAATTCTCAACTTATTTCAACCATTCCACCATGAAAACTTTCCACTTCGTCAGGACACCAGAGTTTTTATGTAAAATAAATCCTGGATTTTCCACATTCCCGTAACACTTATTCTCTACTATAAATGGTTACTTCTTCCACATTCTATATGCAATATTAGCATGCTAGCCTTTTAGCAAATTTGTACTCATGTATATATATATATATATATATATATATATATATATATATATATATATATATATATATATATATATATATATATATATATAAAATAAATACTTGAATTTCAGTGTTCATTTATTTACACATATATACACACACATAACACTCCGCTCTACTCATTGTTGTATTTGAAAGTGCAATGCTTTGCAGCCATTAGCACAGCCTTTGAAGGAGCATAGGTGAAATTTAATTTGCAGGAAAGGAGTGAGTTTAGGGTTGAATTGTCCATCCTCGTTCTATTCTCTGTCACTCGTCGTCGCCATGACTGTGTCTTCTTCGTTCTTCGTCTCCTTCTTGTTGTGTGTGCAGTTGTGCACTCGCCAAAAGCCGTAGATGTTATAACGTGACTGGGCCGGCACGTTGTTTATATGAAGGAAAAGCGGACGTGACGACAGGCTGTCCTCACTCAGGTCCGCACGGACCTGGAGGGGGCGTGCCTTAAGTCCGGCTGGAAATCGGGAGAAATTCGGGAGAATGGTTGTCCCGGGAGATTTTCGGGAGAGGCACTGAAATTCGGGAGTCTCCCCCGGAAAATTCGGGAGGGTTGGCAAGTATGGCTGACATACCAACAATCTGACGCTAGCATGCTAAAAGTTAAAATGTGTGAAATAACCAAATGTTTGACTATGACGCGTATACCAGCTAAAAAGATAGCATGCATGAAGTAACAACACATCTGACTCTGCAAAATGAGCTAAAAAAAAGCTAGCATGCTAACAGATATTATGTAGGACAGATAAAATGTTTGATTCTGAGCTGTATACCTAAAAAATGAGCTAAAGAATATAGCATGTGAGCGTTAACATGCTAACAGTTAGCAAGTGTAAGGTAACAAAATTGTTTGACTCTGAGGCGAATACCAGCCAATTTAGTAAAAAAGATAACATGCTAACAGTTGGCATGCAACAACTAACAAAATATTGGATTCTGCAAAATTAACTAAAAAAAGCTAGCAAGCTAACAGTTAACATGCGTGAAGAAACAAAATGTTTGACTCCGATGTGTTTACCTATAAAATGAGCTAAATAGTCTAGCATGCTAATGTTAACATGCTAACAGTTAGCAAGTGTCAAGTAACAAATTCTCTCAGAGGCGTATACCAGCAAAATTTGCTAAAAAGATAACATGCTAACATTAGCATGCATTAAGTGACAAAATGTTGAACTCTGCAAAATTAACTAAAAAAAAAAAAAGAGAGCAAGCAAACAGTTAACACACGTGAAGACACTGAGGTGTATCCCTGAAAAATTAGCTAAATAATCTGGGATGCTAACATTAACATGCTAACAGTTAGCAAGTGCCAAGTAACACATTGTTTAACCCTGAGGCGTATACCATCAAATATTTGATAAAAAGTTACCATGCTAAAATGCTGACAGTTAGCATGTATGAAGTAACAAAATATTGGACTGTGCAAAATTAGATTTAAAAAAAAAAGCTATTATGCCAACAGTTAACCTGCCGGAAGGAACACAATGTTTGACTCTGACTAAATATTTGCTAAAAGGCTAGCATGCTAATATTGCATATAAAATGTGGAAGAAGTAATCATTTTTAGTAGAGAATAAGTGTTACGGGAATGTGGAAAATCCAGGATTTATTTTACATAAAAACTCTGGCGTCCTGACGAAGTGGAAAGTTTTCATGGTGGAATGGTTGAAGTAAGTTGAGAATTGTGTGAAAAGTAATAGAAAGAAAAAAGGGTGGAAACGTGGGAATTCCGGTAAAAGCAGGAATCTTTTTGAACTTTGAACATTTTTAGTTTGTAATGTGTAAATGGTAAAATGTTTGAATTGGTTAAGGAATGTGGAAATTGTGGAACTTGAAAACAATTATATGTTAATTTAAAAGAGAAAATGTCCTGAAAATGTGGGAATTTTTGTAAAATAAAAGAAATGGTGGCGTGTGTGCCATTAATGAGACTAACATTTTAAAAGTAGAATGTCTTGAATCGGAGGAAGAATGTGGGAGGAGAAGGTGTTCTTTTTTAAAACAGCAATAGAAACATATGTGTTGTAAATATATGCAGTATATTATCTACCTACATTTGGAAAAAACAAGGCGTTATTTGGAAGCAGGTGATAATTAGATAAATACTATTTCTGAAAGGTACAGTAACTGCTTTGTTTGTTTCGTTGTTATCACTTCACATAATGCTGTTACAGTTTGTTTGTGAAAAACAAGCTTTTAGCTATGTATTTTTAGCAGGGTGTTAACGTTAATTGGAAGCAGGTGATAATTGGTGTTGTTTCTGAAATGTTCCCATCAGGGTTTCTTTTCTTTTTTTGCCCCCGAGTCCGATTCCACCACGCATGAGTGAGATCGGTCTATACCGATCACATGTATTCAGTCTAAATGTTTTAATGTATTTATGGTAAGTACTGTTGACAGTGTAGCAAAATACAATATTTAAGCTACTTCCTCATTCTCTTGTATTACGTACAATTGTTTTAGCAAAATAACATCAGTAGTACACAATAACGATGATGAGATTCGTGGCTCTTGAAGAGCACATTGGAGTGTCCGCAGAAAAGCATTTACCCAATCCAAACAACCTTCCCTGCTCAATACAAAAAGTCAACACACATGGCCACATATAACACAACCTGCTCACTGAACTTTGTGGATGTTTAACAAAAAATGTCCAAGCTCAACACATAATTAGAAATTACACCCATTTAAATAATCTGCAATGCATGATGGGAAAAATGCAAAACACTCTCCACACTATATATATGTGTATACTGTATGTGTATATATATATATATATATATATATATATATATATATATATATACATATATATATATATATATATATATATATATATATATATATATATATATATATATATATATATATATATATATATATATATATATGTGTATATATACTGTGTGTATATATATATATATATATATATACACATATATGTGTATATATACTGTGTGTATGTATATATATATATATATATATATATATATATATATATATATATATATATACGTGTGTGTGTGTGTGTGTGTATATATAAACATATATATTTATATATGTATATGTGTGGATATACTGTATATGTATGTATATAATATGTGTATACCATATTTTTCGGACTATAAGTCGCAGTATTTTTCATAGTTTGGCCGGGGGTGCGACTTATACTCAGGAGCGACTTATGTGTGAAATTATTAACACATTACCGTAAAATATCAAATAATATTATTCAGCTCATTCACGTAAGAGACTAGACGTATAAGATTTCATGGGATTTAGCGATTAGGAGTGACAGATTGTTTGGTAAACGTATAGCATGTTCTATATGTTATAGTTATTTGAATGACTCTTACCATAATATGTTACGTTACCATACCAGGCACGTTCTCAGTTGGTTATTTATGCCTCATATAACGTACACTTATTCAGCCTGTTGTTCACTATTCTTTATTTATTTTAAATTGCCTTTCAAATGTCTATTCTTGGTGTTGGAAATTGCATTATTGGCTTTATTTTAACAACAAATCTTACGGTACATTAAACATATGTTTCTTATTGCAAGTTTGTCCTTAAATAAAATAGTAAACATCAGTGTTGGGACTAACGCGTTACAAAGTAACGCGTTACTGTAACGCCGTTAGTTTCGGCGGTAACTAGTAATCTAACGCGTTATTTTTTATATTCAGTAACTCAGTTACCGTTACTACATGATGCGTTACTGCGTTATTTTACGTTATTTTTTATGTAGTATCGGCTAGAAACTGAAGATCTGAGTGTGTTTTGTGGCAGCGCTGCGGTGGAAAAGAAAAGGCGTCCGTGCTTTGTGTGGGTGGGGGCGGGGGGGGACTCCCATACCGTAGTTGAGGAGCGCAGGGGAGACGTTCCTTCGGGGCTAACAACCTTCACTTTACCCGGAAGTGGTCTTTACAGCTGAGGGTGAATGACGAGGCCGGCGGTTTGTTGCAACTTTGTGACTTTATTGGACGCAGCCATCCAGCAAGCTAGAGAGAGCACCTGCACGCACTCACTGTCGCCGCGGCGCTCGCTCACTTCTCTCGCCCACTCACTCACTGACATCCCTCACCCACATGCTGTCATATCTTAAAGGGCCACACACGCACACACATAAACGCTACTACCATAACAACTAACAAGACATCATGGCGAAGCCAAGAGTCGATTTTTTTAACAAGGAGAAATTCTCAATACTTTTCTTTTGTCGAGCACAAAGAAAAGAACATTTTAGTTAAATGTAAGTTGTGTCTTGGATCAAATATCCTATCTACTTCAAGTTCAAGTTCAAGTGCCATTATGTTGCAGCTATTTAAAATAGTTTTGTCAATTTGTTCTGGCCAGAAACAAATTGGCCTTTGAAACATATCTTTGTCTTTGTGTGTTGTATGTAGACCACATTGTTTGTGTGTTGTATGTAGACCACATTGTTTGTGTGTTGTATGTAGACCACATTGTTTGTGTGTTGTATGTAGACCACATTGTTTGTGTGTTGTATGTAGACCACATTGTTTGTGTGTTGTATGTAGACCACATTGTTTGTGTGTTGTATGTAGACCACATTGTTTGTGTGTTGTATGTAGACCACATTGTTTGTGTGTTGTATGTAGACCACATTGTTTGTGTGTTGTATGTAGACCACATTGCTTAGCAGAGTTCAGTGATGCAAATGCATGTCAAGTTGATCAACACATTGTATTATTCTCCAGTGCAATAACAGTACTGAAATGAAGGCTGAAGGGCATTAATGGGAGCTTTTAAAAAAGAAAAGAAAAAAAGAAGTAACTAAATATCTACTTTTCAAAGTAACGCATTACTATTTGGTGTAAGTAACTGAGTTAGTAACTGAGTTACTTTTGAAATCTAGTAACTATAACTCATTACTGGTTTTCAGTAAGTAACCCAACACTGGTGAACATACAAGACAACTTGTCTTTTAGTAGTAAGTAAGCAAACAAAAAGGCTCCTAATTTAGCTGCTTACATATGCAGTAACATATTGTGTCATTCTCCCTTCTATTATTTTGTCAACATTATTAGGAACAAGTGGTAGAAAATTTAATATATACAGTCGCGATCAAAAGTTTACATACACTTGTAAGGAACATAATGTCATGACTGTCTTGAGTTTCCAATCATTTCTACAACTCTGATTTTTTTGTGATAGAGTGATTGGAGCACATACTTGTTTGTCACAAAAAACATTCATGAAGTTTGGTTCTGTTATGAATTTATTATGGGTCTACTGAAAATGTGACCAAATCTGCTAGGTCAAAAGTATACATACAGCAATGTTAATATTTTGTTACATGTCCCTTGGCAAGTTTCACTGCAATAAGGCGCTTTTGGTAGCCATCCACAAGCTTCCGGCAAGCTTCTGGTGGAATTTCTGACCACTCCTCTTGACAAAATTGGTGCAGTTCAGCTAAATGTGTTGGTTTTCTGACATGGACTTGTTTCTTCAGCATTGTCCACACGTTTAAGTCAGGACTTTGGGAAGGCCATTCTAAAACCTTAATTCTAGCCCGATTTAGCCATTCCTTTACCACTTTTGACGTGTGTTTGGGGTCATTGTCCTGTTGGTACACCCAACTGCGCCCAAGATCCAACCTCCGGGCTGATGATTTTAGGTTGTCCTGAAGAATTTGGAGGTAATTCTGTGGGTGGGACATTGCTGGGTGCTGCAGAGACGTACTGACAGAGGCAGAGGCAGAACTAAGCGGAGCAGCTTGTTAAGACTTTAGTTTAGGCGGTGGCTCTTTGTTGTCAAGGCGGCTGCCTTAACAACAAAGCGCTGCGGGAAACCCTGCATTTTCTTCCACTTGTCCCTAATAATGTTGACAAAATAATAGAATGATAAATGACACATTATGTTACTGCATACATCAGCAGACTAATTAGGAGCCTTTGTTTGTTTACTTACTACTAAAAGACAAGTTGTCGAGTATGTTTACTATTTTATTTAAGGACTTAACTGCAATAAGAAACATATGTTTAATGTAATCTCCTCCCTTTTCCTGAAAAAAGCACGTCAAAAGGTTGTTCTGCAAAACATGGTCAACTTATTTTGTGATTGATGCTGTATTACTGCCTTTCCAAGTTTTAACCCCCTAAAAAATCCTGTTTTTACCTTTATAATCAGATGGAGTCCGTTTTTTTTTGCTCTTTCTCCTCCCTCTTACTCAAAAAAGTGCTTTAAAAGGTTGTTCTGCAGAAACTTGGTCAATTGATGCTGTATTACTGCCTTTCCAAGATTTAACCCAAAAAAGAGCTAGATGAAGCTGCTGGATGCTGGCCAGTCATCATACTTTAATAATAACAATAATGGATTTGATTCATATTGCGCTCTTTTTCCAGCAACTCAAAGCGTGTCACACTGAGACTTGGTTTGCAACCCCTGTGGCGCTCGTAAAAAACGCACCAGGAGGTTTCCTACAGCCACAACTGTTATGGCCAATGTTTTTTTTGACTCGGCAGTTGTTTGATGTCTGTTTACCTGGCGACCTTAGAAGTTAACTGAGGTACTTTGGCAGCGTTCACAGTATTACAGCTTCTTTAGCCAGCAGAGTGTTAGAAATGTCTCAATATGATACAGCCAAGCTTTACGCATTTGCAAAAGATGAATTTCCCGTTCTGTTCTTTATGAATGATCACATTATTGCATCTCATCAGGGGGTACAGGAAAATATGAAATATTAACTGCATACAAGAAATGCATGAGATTACATGTTGCACGTTATGAAGTCATCTCTGCATATGCACCCATTGCTCCCATGCTTACCATGAATTGATTTACGTGGACCCCGAATAAAACAAGTTGAAAAACTTATTCGGGTGTTACCATTTAGTGGTAAATTGTACGAAATATGTACTGTACTGTGCAATCTACTAATAAAAGTTTCAATCAATCAATCAATCAATCCCAGAAAGAAGGACTTTGAGTACTTCACATATTAGATACTGGCAAAGCACTGCAGCTTATTTCCATGTCCATGTCTTCTCAGGGGTCTGCTGCTGCCTAGTGTCGGCGTGGAGTTCCACGGCGTCGACAGAACGGACGCCGGCAGCCTCGGAAGTGGCATCTACTTCAGCGATAGCATGAGGTGAGGGGGCAGGAAAAATTTTAAGCATCCATTAGGGTTGTCCCGATACTTTGGTACCAATTGCTGCGTTGCATATGACGTCACGTCCGTTTTTCTTCTTGGCGTATTAATGCACACGATGGTCAAGCAGCTTGAGCGTAGCATTAAAACAAGTGAGGGTGAGTGTCTAGTTTGAGCAGAAAATGTCATATTGCTCTTCTGTTCTTGGGTGTTGCAGTCGTTCAAATAGAGAGACAGGAGAGAGAAGTGGTTCATAAAGGTAATAAAGTCAGGAAAAAAACGAAAGTGCTTTGAAGGAAATGGCTCTTAAAAATATCACTTTCATCATTGTGGAATACAATCGGACCATGCTCGTGTCTGCAGTGATCACTTTGTAAAATGTTTCAACATTTGATTTATTTGAGATCATTTCTGTGATGCAATCGAGTTTGTTCTCTATGATATTAATAAAGTAAAGTACCAATGATTGTCACACACATTAGGTGTGGTGAAATGTCCTCTGCATTTGACCCATCCCCTTGTTCACCCCCTGGGAGGTGAGGGGAGCAGTGGGCAGCAGCGGTGGCCGCGCCCGGGAAGTGTTAGTAGTGTTAGAGAGCAGAACTAAACGTAAAAAAGGACAAGCGATCGCATTAGTTTGTGTTCTTTTGTGGTTGTTATGCCTAAATATAATTGTGCAAATAAACTAGCGTCATGTTAACTCCTAGTGATAAATATTGTAATTGTTGGTCCAATCCACTGTATTTTTGTTGTTGATTTTCATAGCAGAAACTAAAAGCCTAAATTGTAGTTGTGCAGGAAAGCCAAGTGCTTTATTGCAGTGGTCCCCAACCACCATGCCGTGGCCCGGTACCGGTCCGCAGACCGATTGGTACCGGGCCGCACAAGAAATTAAAAAGAAATAAATAAATTATTTTTTATTTTATTAAATCAACATAAAAAACACAATATATACATTATATATCAATATAGATCAATACAGTCTGCAGGGGAATTTTTTTTTTTTTTTTTTAATTTCAAAGGCGCTATAGTACCTTTTTTAATTCATTAGTACCGTGATACTTGACTAGTACCGGTATACTGTACAACACTAGTATCCATACAGAGCATGTATTTTATTTTTTATTTTTTAAAGGTATTTTGTTATTTTATTTTATTTTATCGTTGTGTATCTCATTGTTTTATTTAATTAAATGTTTTTATGTATTTTATTTTTTTATGTGTTTAATGTTGTTGTTTTTTAATGTATTTATTTTGATTTTAATTTTTTATGTATTTTATTGTAATTTGTTTTTGGTTTATTTATGTTTATATGTATTGTTTTTATTTATTTATTTTTTTAATATATTGTATTTTTTTAATTTTGGAGCATGTATTTATAACGACGCACGCCTTCTCTAAACTGGGTGCCCTTACGTCCCGCAGAACGTGCCTCAAGTACTCCAAGCCCGGCGCCACAGACGGCTCTCGGCTGCTGGTGGTGTGCGACGTGGCCCTGGGGGATTGCCTGCAGCTCCACCACAGAGACCCCACACTGACTCAGGCCCCCGAGGGGCACGACAGCGTGCGTGCCACCTGCTGCACCTCCTCCGTTTTCTCCGAGTTTGAGGTAAGGCAGAGGGAGCGTGTCAGCGTAAGTATATCGTTTAGTTAGCGCACGTGCTGCAGGGGGAGTTAAATATCAGATCTGGGGATAGATTCAAAACTGAACAAAAATATCAACGCAACACTTTTATTTTTGCTCCCATTTTTTAGAAGTTAAACTCAAAGATCTAAAACTTTTACTATTTACACAAAACATCTCAAGTTTGAGAAATACACTACCGTTCAAAAGTTTGGGGTCACATTGTCCTTATTTTTTAAGGAAAAGCACTGTACTTTTCAATGAAGATAACTTTTAAACTAGTCTTAACTTAAAAGAAATACACTCTATACATTGCTAATGTGGTAAATGACTATTCTAGCTGCAAATGTCTGGTTTTTGGTGCAATATCTACATAGGTGTATAGAGGCCCATTTCCAGCAACTATCACTCCAGTGTTCTAATGGTACAATGTGTTTGCTCATTGGCTCAGAAGGCTAATTGATGATTAGAAAACCCTTGTGCAATCATGTTCACACATCTGAAAACAGTTTAGCTCGTTACAGAAGCTACAAAACTGACCTTCCTTTGAGCAGATTGAGTTTCTGGAGCATCACATTTGTGGGGTCAATTAAACGCTCAAAATGGCCAGAAAAAGAGAACTTTCATCTGAAACTCGACAGTATATTCTTGTTCTTAGAAATGAAGGCTATTCCACAAAATTGTTTGGGTGACCCCAAACTTTTGAACGGTAGTGTACATGCTCCAAAAAAAAAGTTGATTAAATAAAATACATAAAAAATTATTGTTAAATAAAATACATAAAAAAATAAATACACTAAAAACATTAAATACATACAAAAATAAATAAACCAAAATAAAATACATAAAAAATAACATTAAAATAAAATACATACAAAAAATAATAATAATAAATAAAACATAAAACTAAAATACATCAATATTAAAAAAAAATTAAAACAATGAAATACATAAAAAATATATAAGAAAAAAATACAAAATAAATTAAAATACCTGCTCTGTATGGATGCTAGTGTTGTACAGTATACCGGTACTAATAAAGTATCACGGTACTAATGAATTAAAAAAGGTACTATACCGCCTTTGAAAAATACCAGTAAACAAGTCTAAATCTGAAAAGATAATCCATCCCACCTCATAGGTGTGCCATATCAAGATGCCACCCACAATAACATTATTCAGCTAAGCACACAATAGCACACAAGCTAGACATAGGTAATAATCGTGGAACATAATAAATATAAACAAGTATCACATAATTATAGTTGCATATTACGTACACATACAACGTCTTCCAGGGCAGAAGCGAATTAGAAAGTATCCAGTAACAAACGTGTCCGCATCATTCAACGTACTACGTCATGAGCTTAACTTCATGAATTATTGTGGCCACTAGGTGTTGCCAAAAAAACATATACCACTCCACTTCAAATTAAAGACAGGATCAGTCCATTCCAGACAGTTAATAATAAATAGGTTAGTGTTTTTTATACCTACCATTGTTATGTTTAACACAACCTTTTTTTCCACATACCACACTAGGAATGGATACCATTCACATTTCAACCAACTCGGTACCAATTCACGGTACCTGGGAATCGATACCAGTACTCATCAGTACTAATTTCTGGTACTTCTGTATGTGTGTTTGTAAAAAAAAATTTAAACAAATTTAATAAAACCAAATGTTTTATTGCAACATGAAAAAATGAGCTGATTGTGATAATTGCTGTTTTATTGTTGCATTTCTGGGTCTCAGTTGCAGATGCAAGTCCGAGACATTAGATGGTGTGTATAGTTTATAGTGTGTTGGTTAGTCAGTTCAGTCTTTGGTGTATCTAGTCTTTTGCTGCGCCCAAAAAGTGTTAATACTGTAAGTACTGTATTTATTGATTGTAACGTGCATCTTAGTTTTCAGTACCAAATTTGGAGGTTTTGAAATCGTCATGTAAATTTGCTCATGTAGCACATTTTCAGAAAACTGGAGTCTTACTTTGCTTGCGTTGGAGAATTTTTCAAGTCAATGACTTTGTTGGCATTGAGCATTGCAACATTGCGTAGAGGTAATTTGGCTAAGTCCGCTCTCAGTGCTACTGGAGTGATCCCTGGAGGTCACGCGCAACCCAGTACCGTAACATGGCACCTTTGGTTTTTAAGTGAATTGGTGCCCGGTAGGACCGGCGGGACTCAGTCGGTGCCAAAAAAGGTACCGGATTTGGTACCCATCTCTGTCGGACACTACAAAATAACAAAAGTAGGTATGATTCCTGCTGATATCTGATCTGCATCGGTATCGGCCGGTCGTAAAGGCTTCTATTTCTCTCATTGTCTTGTTGAATAAGTTTAAAATCAAACCTTAAAGGCCTACTGAAAGCCACTACTACCGACCACGCAGTCTGATAGTTTATATATCAATGATGAAATCTTAACATTGCAACACATGCCAATACGGCCGGGTTAACTTATAAAGTGCAATTTTAAATTTCCCGCTAAACTTCCGGTTGAAAACGCCTTTGGATGATGACGTATGCGCGAGACGTAGCCAGTGAAACAGAAGTATCGGTACCCCATTGAATCCCATACAAAATAGCTCTATTTTCATCTCATAATTCCACAGTATTCTGGACATCTGTGTTGGTGAATCTTTTGCAATTTGTTTAATGAACAATGGAGACTGCAAAGAAGAAAGTTGTAGGTGGGATCTGTGTATTAGCGGCGGACTACAGCAACACAACCAGGAAGACAGAGATGGATAGCAGACGCGTTAGCCGCCGAACTCACCTTAACTTCCTCCGTCTCGCCGACCGCATCTGTGATCAGGTGAAGTCCTTCGTCGCGCCGTCGATCGCTGGAACGCAGGTGAGCACGGGTGTTGATGAGCAGATGAGGGCTGGCTGGCGTAGGTGGATAGCTAATGTTTTTAGCATAGCTCTGTGAGGTACGGTTGCTAAGTTAGCTTCAATGGCGTCGTTAGCAACAGCATTGTTAACCTTCGCCAGGCTGGAAAGCATTAACCGTGTATTTACATGTCCCTGGTTTAATAGTATTGTTGATCTTCTGTCTATCCTTCCAGTCAGGGATTTATTTATTTTGTTTCTATATGCAGTTAAGCACGATGCTATCACGTTAGCTCCGTAGCTAAAGTGTTTCGTCGATGTATTGTCGTGGAGATAAAAGTCACTATGAATGTCCATTTCGCGTTCTCGACTCATTTTCAAGAGGATATAGTATCCGAGGTGGTTTAAAATACAAATCCGTGATCCACAATAGAAAAAGGACAGAGTGTGGAATCCAATGAGCCAGCTTGTACCTAAGTTACGGTCAGAGCGGTCTTGCACTGCATTCTAGTCATTCACTCTAACGTTCCTCATCCACAAATCTTTCATCCTCGCTCAAATTAATGGGGTAATCGTCGCTTTCTCGGTCCGAATCGCTCTAGCTGCATTGTAAACAATAGGAAAATGTGAGGAGCTGTTCAATTGACTACGTCACGCTACTTCCGGTACAGGCATGGCTTTTTTTTATCAGATACCAAAAGTTGCGATCTTTATCGTCGTTGTTCTCTACTAAATCCTTTCAGCAAAAATATGGCAATATCGCAAAATGATCAAGTATGACACATAGAATGGAACTGCTATCCCCGTTTGTATAAAAAATGTTCATTTCAGTAGGCCTTTATTCAACAACAGATCTTGAGGATATTTTATTATATTGTTATTACCGGTGTGTGTCTGTTTCATGCAGCGGCGGATGAGCATCTGATTAAAAATTTAAAAAAAATTCTGTCCTGAGTTCCGTGTAACTGTGCGCTGATTTTAGAGAAATATCTATTATCTCATTATTGTTTATTTATCAACAGAGGCGTCATAACGCGTGTTGGTTTCTTTTCATGCAGCAGCAGAGTGCCTCTCGCGCAGGACTGCCCCTGGCTAAACGGAGCCCTGAGCAGAATTTCATTTGGAGGCCATAAAACGAATTCACGGGAAGGAAATTGTTGAAAGGTAGCAAACTTAACTTCCTGACACGACTCAGAGCGTGGATAGAACCTCGTAAGACCAGCCCTAGTGGACAGTGAGAATCTGTTTGGGAAACATGCCATTGTATTCGTACCAGCAACGGAGCAGGAAGGGGCTAGGAATACTTTTGCAGTAGAATGTCATATGCACGGGTGATTACATTCTTCTTTTTTTTAATGATGTTTAAGGATAATGTACATGACGTTGTACATCTAATATTTCAACATTAACAGAGTTGTTATAATGTCCTCTGTGGATGCTTTTCCGGCCTTCTGATCAGACAAAATGTGCATGACAGCTGGTAAATGTGAAACTGAAACTACACCCGACTGGATGGAGATTGTTTTAACACAGGAGGGGTTGTTGTTTTTTGTTTTTTTTAAGTATCCATGTTTGTGTGGACATGGCCTTAAAGGGGAACGGCACTTTATTTCCTTTTTTTTTTTATTGCCTCGGAAAGGCCACTTTATTTATTTTATTCATACACAAGGCAAGTCAAAGTGCTTTACAATCTTGTTATTAAATTAATCATAAACATAATCATAATTCTAATTAAAACCAAAATAAATCATCGTTAAAAACTATTATTATTCAAAATATAATCAAAGAGTGTGATAAAATACTCTTAGTTGTCATATGGACATTTAGATGAAAGTGTTTTCAGCCTGGATTTGAACATTGCCAACGTTGAGGCCTGTCTCACATCTTCTGGAAGACTAATCCAGGTTCCAGGAGCATAAAACGGAAACGCCTATCATTCACAGACCTAATGTGAGACAAACACAATTTTTTTATAATGCATTCTTAGTCGTAAATAAACATTAGCCAAAGTCCGCGAGCAATGGAGCCAATGAGAGTCGTTCTTTTGCGTCTATAAAGCGCACTAGAAAACCTCCAAAAAACTCCATCAACGTTTTATATACAAACTGTAAGTATTTATTTAATGTAGTATCTGTCACAATCATAATAACATGTAGTATTTACATATTTTGGTCATTTTAAGCATACAGAGCCAATGGTAGTTGCTCTTTTCCGCCTACAAAGCGCACTAGAAAACATCCAATAACCCTCCATCAACGTTTTATATACAAACTGTAAGTCTTTATGTAATGTAGTATCTGTCACAATCATCATAACATGTAATATTTACGTATTTTGATCATTTTAAGCATACAGAGCCCACCAGAGTCGCTCTTTTCCGCCTATAAAGCGCACTAGAAAACATCCAAAAAACCTCCATCAACGTTTTATATACAAACTGTAAGTACAGCATATATGTCATGTAGTATCTGTCACATTCATAATAACATGTAATATTTACGTATTTTGATCATTTTAAGCATACAGAGCCAACGAGTGTTGCTCTTTTCCGCCTATAAAGCGCACTAGAATACATCCAATAACCCTCCATCAACGTTTTTTATACAAACTGTAAGTATATATGTAATGTTATATCAGTCACATTCATAATAACATGTAATATTTACGTATTTTTATCATTTTAAGCATACAGAGCCATCAGAGTCGCTCTTTTTCTGTCTATAAAGCGCACTAGAAAACATCCAAAAACCCTCCATCAATGTTTTATATACAAACAGTAAGTATATATGTAATGTAGTATGTGCCACATTCATAATAACATGTAATATTTACGTATTTTGATCATTTTAAGCATACAGCGGCATATTAATTTCACAGACATTCACTTGTCCTTTCAACAACAACAGTACTAATCATGGCAGACTTGATGAGAGACAGCAAAGACTACTTTGGGACAAATGATGATCAGATACATCTATTTTTAATCCTGTATATACTGTAAGGAGAATGATCTACAATTTTTAGAAGCTAAACAGATGCAGCTTCAGTGAAACACTAAGCAGCATGTAGCAGTATTACTAAGTGGTAAACAAGATATGCAAACATAATAAAACAATCACTTACTGTACAATGTCTGCTCTCTGGGATAAAGACTGATGGGATGATTATATCTTCCGTTTACATGAAGAATTCATCATAAACCTCACAAAGGGTTAAAAAAAAAAGTCACAAAAGAGCATATTTTTGTGTCTTTCTCACCATCTCTGGGTCTGGATGTCAAAGTTGGCCAACCATAATCTAGAATTAACTTTCACCAACTCAGAGACGATGCTGCAGCTCAGTATGTCAATATAGCAGCATAAGCTAGTTAGCTGTCTGTGATCACGGCGCCGCTAAAAATAGTTCCTCTGCGTTAGCGCTTATAATAACAATATCACCAATACTTGGTTAATATTCAGGTCAGAACTTTTAAATGGAGTATTTTTGGCGCTTTTTAAAAGTTTTTTTAAGAGGTCTTTATGGGCGCTGTAGTACTCCCATTAGCTGCATTGCAATCACAGTTGCAAGTCCAAGATGTTAGATGGCAGTAGTGTACAGTTTATGGTCGGTTGGCTAGTCAGTTCAGTCTTTGCTGCCTCGTCTTTTGTTGTGCCCTAAAAAGTGTTCATACTGTAAGTATTGTACTTATTACACACCAGCTGTTTGATTTTAACTTGCATCCTTGGTGTATTTTTGAGGTGTTGAAATCGCCAAGTAAAATCGCTAATGCTAATCAGTAGCATGTCAATAGCCCTACTAGCTTACGTTGGAGTGTAATTTGAGCCATTTACTTTGTTGGTAAAAAAGTGCCGCAAACAAGCGTCTTTTTGTGTCTTTCTCGCCATCTTTGGCTATAAATTGACTGTCTTCTCGGTTTATGTCCGCAACCTTCTAATAGCCAAGTGAGAGGCTTGATTTATAATATAGAATTAACTTTCACCAACTCAGAGGCAGCAGCTCAATATTTTAATACAGCAGCATAAGCAAATTAGCTCTTTGTGGTCACGGCGGCGCTAAAAATAGTTTGTCTCCGTTAGCGCTTATAGTAACAATATCGCTAATACTTGGTTAATATTCAGGTCACAACATGTAAATGGAGTGTCATTGGTGGTTTTCTGGATGTCTTTTTTAGAGGGCGCAATAAAGTAATTGTTAGCCACCTCATACTTGCCATATTTTACGACTTAGAATGCATAACAAAAGAAAAACATATGTGTTCTTGCCTTACATAAGGATTGTAAATGATAGGCAAATTTATAAAGAAAAAAAAAAGTGTAGTTCCCCTTTAGTTACACGTTTGCACATCTACTTGTTTTATTCATGTTAACTCCAAGGTTTTTTTTTTTTTTTTTAAAGTCACCACTTATTGGCTGTGTTGGCAGCCCCTTAGCATTATTACCTTTACCTCTTCCGTCACTGGGCAGATGTAATGATGAATGTACCTTTGTGACAACAGTCTGTTATACAAGTAGTGGACAAATGAGACTGTAGCTTCTATATCACAGCACAAAGACCTTCAGCATCTCTCCCACAATAGACAGATCCTGTGTTTGCGGTAGGAAATCACAGTAATACAGTAGCTTTGCTCCTGTTAGCATGGGGCCAAGAATCAAATGTAACAGGTCATGTATTTTTCTTTTCTTTTCGTCTATTCAGCAATATCCTTTTATTATTTTTTATTTATTTTATTATTTTATTTATTTAATAAATAATAAATAAAAAATGCCCCAGTAAGAGCTGGACAAAGTAGCTGGGGAGAGGGCAGAAGAAAATGGAAGGATGGATATTTTATTTATTTAAAAAAAACAAAAACACATGGCACACTGACAAAGCTTAACCTATTGTTACTATAACAATCTACAAGGTTAAGGTTGCTTCTCTTTCTTCCCCTCCATTTTTCTGCATTCTTTCGTATCTCAAGTTATCATTACGTATATGTATTGTTGCATTTGAACAATTGTATTGTTGATAATAAAGGTAAAGTACTGGTATTGTTTATTATCAATAGCACTATTTCTATTGGTATTCATATTGCTCCATTTTTAGTGTAATAATGCTCATTGTCATTTCTGTATTTTTTTTTTTTAAATTTTCGCTAACTGCTTATTTGCTATTACTTTTACCATCATATTTGTACATGTCGTATTTGCTGATGTTGCTCTGTTGTTGTTGTTGTTGTTGTTGTTGTTGTGTTTGCTGTTGTTGTTTTTGTCTCTCTGTCTAATCCCCCTCTTGTCCCCACAATTCCCCCCTCTGTCTTCCTTTTTCTCTCTTTCTATCCCCTCCTGCTCCGGCCCGGCTGCACCAAATGATAATATAAATACATTTAATAAAGTCAAAATACAATTAAGGCAACAAGAGAAGTATCCTACACTTCTCTTTTGTAAAGTAAATCTGAACAGCCGATATGGGCATCTACATCTGCTATATGATTTGCCCGAGAAGCTGGGCAGGACATTATAAAAAAATAAAATTAAAATTAAAAAAAATAAAATTAAAAAATTTTTTTATTATAAATTTCTTCAATAATAAATACATAAAAATCCCCCCGGACAAAGTAGCTGGGGAGAGGGAAGTCTGGGCTTTTCTACTTAAGCTACTGCCCCCGCGACCCTACCTCGGATAAGTGGAAGAAAATGGATGGATGAATGGATATTTTTTGTTTTTTTATTGGTTTTATTTAAAATTTCTTCAATAGAAAATAAATAAAAATCCCCTTGTAAGAGCTGGACGAACTAGCTGGGTAGAGGGAAATCTAGGCTTCTCTGCTTAGACTGCTGCCCCCGCGACCCGACCTCGAATAAGCAGAACAAGATGGATGGATGGATTTTTTTTATTTTTTAAAATTTCTTCAATAAAAAATAAATAAAAATCCCCCAGTAAGAGCTGGACGAATTAGCTGGGGAGAGGGAAGTCTGGGCTTCTCTGCTTAGGCTGCTGTCCCCGCGACCTTACTTCGGATAAGCGGAAAAACATGGATGGATAATATCTTTAATCAGTCCAACAAAATAACACGTAATAATACAATAATAATAAGTAAAGATACAATTCCACTTCCAAACCTAGCCCAGCAACATTCCGAATAGCCCTCAACAGAGTAATTGAGAGAACACACAAACACGACACCTAAAATCCAAAGGAGTCAAATAAAAATGAATAATATCAACAACAGTATCAATATTAATACGATTTCCAAAATAAATAAAAAAACATTTAAAAAAATGTCATCGTGTCATCTCTCCACACTCTAGGATGACGAGTACGTGGTGTACAAGCCCGAGCAGGTCAAGCTGAAGTATGTGGTGCGCTTCAGCGTGGTTGGGGAGCAAGTGAAGGCCTTCAGTCCTGCCGTCGACACCTCATCCGAGACTCCCCTGCCCCCGGCCGTCCCAGGTAAGCGCCGCACGCACCTTTTTGTTTGTCGCCGTCTCTGTGCTGCGTTGACGGTGTCAGCTCCAGGTCAGCCTCTTAAGGGTCTGGCCTTTTGAAACATCCCACCGTGTGCCTTCCTCTGACTCGACACTGTAGGAGATGAATGGAAAAGAAATACAATAAAAATGTGAACAAGCTCAGGGGGCTGTGTGCACAAGGGCTGCTATTGTAGCATCACTCCTAATTGGCACTTAAAGTTCCCCGCAATGAGTTTCCTCACAGGATCATTTGGCAAAGTAGCTGAGCACAACTTTTAGCAACAACTAATAGAGGACTTAATGGACCCTCCCGCAGTCCCCACGGCAGCCCAGTGTCAGCGAGCGGCGTGGAAAGTATTTGTCTTGACAAAGGAATGCAACACATTCAAATGGCTCCTTTCGTACGGCGACAAATTGGAGACTCGGTTTGAATTATGTGTGCTTGGGGAGGGGCACTAATGATAATACATATTCTGTGTGTGTGTGTTCAGAGGTCCTTGGTTCTAATGTCGACATAGGAAACATTAGGAGCCCTCTGGAAGTCGTGACTGCGGGACTGCTGGACAGCTCGGGACGGCAGCTCCCCCTGCAGGCCATCCACGTGAAGTGCAAACTGGTGGATCTGCTCTCTCAGGTGAGGAGGGGACTCTCAAATAATGGCACTTATGCATTTTGGGGACAAAAATGTTTATGTGTGGCCTCAATCTTCACTTGAAGGTGGTCATCTTCCAGAAGTACACCAATCACGGCAGCACAGCCATTGAGGCAAAGTATGTCTTCCCATTGGACGACTGTGCAGCCGTGTGCGCTTTTGAAGCCTTCATCGACGGCAAGCATGTGGTGGGACAGGTACATGTCAAAATACTGTATGATGGACATTATTATGGTACATGAGAGGTATATAGACCACTAAATATGAGGTACATTAATTATGGTACATGAGAGGTATATAGACCGCTAAATATGGTGTACATTATTATGGTACATGAGAGTTAGATAAACCACTAAATATGATGTACATTATTATGGTACATGAGAGGGAGATATACCACTAAATATGATGTACATTATTATGGTACACGAGAGGAAGATATACCACTAAATATGATGTACATTATTATAGTACATGAGAGGTATATTGGCCACTAAATATGATGTGCATTATTATGGTACATGAGAGGTATATAGACCACTAAATATGATGTACATTATTATGGTACATGAGAGGTATATAGACCACTAAATATGATGTACATTATTATGGTACATGAGAGGTATATAGACCACTAAATATGATGTACATTATTATGGTACATGAGAGATATATAGACTACTAATTATGATGTACATTATTATGGTACATGAGAGGGAGATAGACCACTAAATATAATGTACATTAATTATGGTACATGAGAGGGACATAGACCACTGAATATGATGTACATTATTATGGTACATGAGAGGTGTATAGACCACTAAATATGATGTATTCGAGAGGTATGTAGACCACTAAATATGATGTACATTATCATAGGACATGAGAGGTATATAGACCGCTAAATATGATGTACAATAATTATGGTACGTGAGAGGTATATAGACCACTAAATATGATGTACATGAATTATTGTACATGAGAGGTATATTGACCACTAAATATAATGTACATTAATTATGGTACATGAGAGGGACATAGACCACTGAATATGATGTACATTATTATGGTACATGAGAGGTTTATAGACCACTAAATATGATGTATTCGAGAGGTATGTAGACCACTAAATATGATGTACATTATCATAGGACATGAGAGGTATATAGACCGCTAAATATGATGTACAATAATTATGGTACGTGAGAGGTATATAGACCACTAAATATGATGTACATGAATTATTGTACATGAGAGGTATATTGACCACTAAATATAATGTACATTAATTATGGTACATGAGAGGGACATAGACCACTGAATATGATGTACATTATTATGGTACATGAGAGGTTTATAGACCACTAAATATGATGTATTCGAGAGGTATGTAGACCACTAAATATGATGTACATTATCATAGGACATGAGAGGTATATAGACCGCTAAATATGATGTACAATAATTATGGTACGTGAGAGGTATATAGACCACTAAATATGATGTACATGAATTATTGTACATGAGAGGTATATTGACCACTAAATATAATGTACATTAATTATGGTACATGAGAGGGACATAGACCACTGAATATGATGTACATTATTATGGTACATGAGAGGTTTATAGACCACTAAATATGATGTATTCGAGAGGTATGTAGACCACTAAATATGATGTACATTATCATAGGACATGAGAGGTATATAGACCACTAAATATGATGTACAATAATTATGGTACGTGAGAGGTATATAGACCACTAAATATGATGTACATTAATTATTGTACATGAGAGGTATATAGACCACTAAATATAATGTACATTAATTATGGTACATGAGAGGGACATAGACCACTGAATATGATGTACATTATTATGGTACATGGGAGATATATAGACTACTAATTATGATGTATATTATTATGGTACATGAGAGGGAGATAGACCACTGAATATGATGTACATTATTATGGTACATGGGAGGTGTATAGACCACTAAATATGATGTATTCGAGAGGTATGTAGACCACTAAATATGATGTACATTATCATAGGACATGAGAGGTATATAGACCACTAAATATGATGTACATTAATTATGGCACGTGAGAGGTATCTAGACCACTAAATATGATGTACATTAATTATTGTACATGAGAGGTATATAGACCACTAAACATGATGTACATTATTATTGTACGTGAGAGGGAGATAGACCACTTCAGTTGTAGAAGATCCTGCAGATGTCCTCCTTCAGTTGTAGAATATCCTGCAGATGTCTTCCTTTAGTTGTAGAAATACCTGCAGATGTCCTCTATCTGTGAGAAGTGCTGCGTTGTGGTAGCGATGCTGATCTTGCAAGGTGCTTGTGTGGCAGGTGAAGGAAAAGGAGAAGGCTCGCAGGGAGTACAAGCAGGCCATCGAGGAGGGTCACGGAGCCTACCTGATGGACCAGGACGCACCTGTAGGCACTGGGCCACAAACATGCGGTAAACACCCAAAGAGACACATCACCTCCAGTGTGGCCTCCTCCCTCGCAGAACGTCTTCACCATCAGCGTGGGGAACCTGCCGGCGGGCGCCACCGTGCTCATCAAGGTCACCTTTGTGTCCGAGCTCATCATCAAGGACGGCGCGTTGCTCTTCTCCCTGCCCGGGAGTGTGGCCCCGTGGCAGGAGAGCGCTGCGCTCAATCAGACCACGCAGGTAGACCAAACACTTGTTTTTTTTCCTAGCGGTAAATAACGCGTCACAAAATGGCTTCTGTGCTCTCCACAGGTGACCCTGGACAAAGTGCGTGTGACTGCTGAATCAGCAAGTGGGAGGTTTGCTTCAAACTTTATTTTCATTCCTGCCTTGTCTGCTGCACGCTTGACTTTCTGGAGCTGGATGAAAAGCACAATCACACTGAACACATTTTCCCTCACCCTGAAACAATGCTTCCGTTCGGCTGAAATGTGGGGTTGTAGCACCACCTGTTGGTCGCAACGACAAACGCCAGCCTGCAAATGTTTCCATCAGGGATTCATGCTGCTGATTCCAAGACCAGCACTTAAAGTTAAAGTACCAATGATTGTCACACACACACTAGGTGTGGTGAAATTTGTCCTCTCCCTTTTTACCTTGTTCACCCCCCACTTAGTACCGTTATTGACATTTATAGTAAATGCGTTAACATTGACAGCCCTGTATTTATGTATATATGTATAAATATATTTATAATATATATGTATATACACATATGTATGTATATATATATATATATATATATATATATATATATATATATATATATATATATATATATATATCCATCCATCCATCCATCCATTTTCTTCCGCTTATTCCGTTCGGGGTCGCGGGGGCGCTGGAGCCTATCTCAGCTACAATCGGGCAGACAGACAACATTCACACTCACATTCACACACTAGGGCCAATTTAGTATTGCCAATCAACCTATACCCAGGTGCATGTTTTTGGAAGTGGGAGGAAGCCGGAGTACCCGGAGGGAACCCACGCAGCCACGGGGAGAACATGCAAACTCCACACAGAAAGATCCCGAGCCCGGGATTGAACCCAGGACTACTCAGGACCTTTGTATTGTGAGGCAGACGCACTAACCCCTCTACCACCCGTGCTGCCATATATATATATATATATATATATATATATATATATATATATATATATATATATATATATATATATATATATATATATATATATATATATATATATATATATATATATATACATATATATATATATATATATATTTGTGGAATAGCCTTCATTTCTAAGAACAAGAATAGACTGTCGAGTTTCAGATGAAAGTTCTCTTTTTCTGGCCATTTTGAGCGTTTAATTGACCCCACAAATGTGATGCTCCAGAAACTCAATCTGCTCAAAGGAAGGTCAGTTTTGTAGCTTCTGTAACGAGCTAAACTGTTTTCAGATGTGTGAACATGATTGCACAAGGGTTTTCTAATCATCAATTAGCCTTCTGAGCCAATGAGCAAACACTGGAGTGATGGTTGCTGGAAATGGGCCTCTATATACCTATGTAGATATTGCACCAAAAACCAGACATTTGCAGCTAGAATAGTCATTTACCACATTAGCAATGTATAGAGTGTATTTCTTTAAAGTTAAGACTAGTTTAAAGTTATCTTCATTGAAAAGTACAGTGCTTTTCCTTCAAAAATAAGGACATTTCAATGTGACCCCAAACTTTTGAACGGTATATATATATATATACACATACACATATATATACACACACTGTGTGTATATATATATATATATACATATATATATACACACACTGTGTGTATATATAAATGTGTATATGGATGTGTATGTGTATATTAGTATGTGTGTGTATATGTATATGTGTATGTAGCCGAGGATCGGACCGCCAAGTGCCCTGCCTTCGGCTACCGCCCAGCTCACGTCACATCCGACCACTATGGCCCCTCCCATGAGTGGTGAGCCCATTGGAAGGGGAACCCACGTTGCCTCTTTGGGCTGTGCCCGGTTAGGCCCCATGGGGACAGGCCCGGCCACCTGGCGCTCACCATCGTGCCCCAACTACGGGCCTGGCTCCAGTAGAGGGGGGCCTCGGTGACCCGCGTCCGGGCGAGGGAAATCTGAGTCTCGGTTCTTGTATTTCCATAAAAGTCTTCGAGCTGCTCTTTCTCTGATCCCTCACCTAGGACCTGTTTGTGTTGGGAGACCCAACCAGGGGGCATAGAAGCCCCCGGACAACATAGCTCCTAGGATCATTGGGACACGCAAACTCCTCTACCACGATAAGGTGGCAGCCCAGAGAGGAGAATATTACCATCTATTAATCTTTTAAATACTTGAGGTTTTGCCCTCAAGTCCTCCTGTCTCCAAGGAATTATTATAATAGTGTTTAAACATTAACATAAATGACAAAATGTGAAAATAATAATATGGATCTTGTATCCCGACACTATCCTTATTATCAACACTACCAATGTATGGATCAGCCCTCCGCTCACCTGGCAGCTACACGACGTCGTTATGTTGTCTTCTCTCCAGTAACAGTAACAATTTATCAATTAATTTGATCAGAAAAGAACAACAGCTGAGAGTGTTAATTTGTTATGTGAAAGGTGCAATTTCTATGTTGATGGTGTGCATTTATTAGAACAAAATAATGAAGGTTATTACAAGTGAAAACATTCTTATTCATATAATCTTTTTCCCTTAAATATGCAGTAACAATAAATATATACATGTGTATATATATATATATATATATATATATATATATATATATATATATATATATATATATATATATATATATATATATATATATATATATATATATAAGTATATGTATATCTGTGTGCGTATATGTATATATAAAATATATACATATGATATAAGTATTTGTATATATGTTTATTTGTATATGTGTATATATACATTTATATGTATGTATGTGTATATATATATATATATATATATATATATATATATATATATATATATATATTCTGTATATATATATATATATATATATATATATATATATATATATATTCTGTATATATATATATATATATATATATATATATATGTGTATATGTATAGTCATCTGATTACTCAATAAATCAAACAAAATAATCAATAGATTACTCGATTACAAAAATACTATACCTGCTCTCTAGACTCTTGTTCATCTACTCTACTTGTTAATTTCCTTTTAATGTCTGCTCACCTCCCGCAGTAACTAGGGATGGTCATTGTTCACATTTGAGTGGATACCGGAGCAATACCCGGTACCTGGGTATCAATACCGGTACTCAACGGTACCAATTTTTGGTACTTTTGTGTGTGTTGATAAATATTAATTGTTTTCGATAATAAAATCTTAATTTTCAGTGCAACTTTTAAAAATGAGCTGATTATAATAACTGCTGTCCAGTATCTTGTGTTATTATCATCATATTATCATTTTGAAGTATGACATTAAGTTGCAATTTCAGTTGCAAGTCCAATACATTAGATGGCAGTAGCGTATAGTTTATGGTGTATTTTGTTGCGCCCTAAAAATGTTAATACTGTTAGTTTTGTACTTATTATGCAGCAGCTGTTTGATTGTAAAGTGCATCTTAGTTGTGGTTTTCAATAACAAATTTGGAGGTGATAAAATCGCCATGTAATATTGCTAATGTTAACCTGTAGCATGTCAATAGTAAAGCCCATGTATATTAGCTTCAAGGTAGCACATATTTGGAAAACTGAAGCCTCACTTTACTTACGTTGGAGCGCTTTTTGAGTCAATTTTCTTTTTTGGCATTGAAAATTGCAACATTACCCAGACGTAGTTTGGCTGAGTCCGCTCTCGGTGCTGCTGGAGTAATCGGCAAGTAACCCAGGTACCATAAGACGGATTTTACGTGAATCGGGATTCGGTTAGTGCCAAAAAGGTACCATCTTTCGCTGTGACGTGCTTCCAACCACACTTCCTAAAACTTGCTAAGCACTTATTTCTTCTGTTCTTTCAAACTAGCTTAGCAATTAGCATGCCTGCTCCTGCTTCTTCTTGCTCGATGTGTAACACATTTAGCCACGTAAAAATGTTGTTTATTAGCCGCATTAAAGATAATGCTAATGCTTATCAACTTAACGGAGCGTCTCCACACTGTGTATGCTCATACACGGTTAGCTGCTCGCCGCCACTGACAGCCAGGGGGCCAAAAATAAAGTATAAACCAGAGGGGACTTTTTGCTCTTTTTCACGAAAACCGCCCAAGAGGCGCATACCTTTTTTGAAAATGCGCACTTGCACGGCGCTAACGGTGTGGTTTGCTTCCCTCAGAGAGTTCAGCCTGGACATGTCCATGGAGATGCCCAACAAGATCAGCAGCCTGTCTTGCATCACGCACAAAGTCAAGACCAAGGTACCTCACCTGTTCACACACATACTTCAAGTGTTGAATTGCATACCGACCGATACGGAAATATCGATACCAGATCTTAATATCGATCCTCAAATCAAAATAGAAGAAAGCGAT
>NC_084740.1:68778782-68858782 GCF_033978785.1 Entelurus aequoreus
AAAAGAACCATCCGGATTGTTATAGGCGCAAAGTGTAAAAGCCAGCATGTGTGATGGTATGGGGGTGTATTAGTGCCCAAGACATGGGTAACTTACACATCTGTGAAGGCACCATTAATGCTGAAAGGTACATACAGGTTTTGGAGCAACATATGTTGCCATCCAAGCAACGTTACCATGGACGCCCCTGCTTATTTCTGCAAGACAATGCCAAGCCACGTGTTACATCAACGTGGCCTCATAGTAAAAGAGTGCGGGTATTAGACTGGCCTGCCTGTAGTCCAGACCTGTCTCCATTTGAAACTGTGTGGCGCATTATGAACCTTAAAATAGCACAAGGGAGACCCCCGGACTGTTGAACAACTTAAGCTGTACATCAAGCAAGAATGGGAAAGAATTCCACCTGAGAAGCTTCAAAAATGTTTCTCCTCAGTTCCCAAACGTTTACTGAGTGTTGTTAAAAGGAAAGGCCATGCAACACAAGGGTGAACATGCCCTTTCCCAACTACTTTGGCATGTGTTGCAGCCATGAAATTCTAAGTTAATTATTATTTGCAAAAAAAAAAAAAGTTTATGAGTTTGAACATCAAATATCTTGTCTTTGTAGTGCATTCAACTGAATATGGGTTGAAAAGGATTTGCAAATCATTGTATTCCGTTTATATTTACATCTAACTCAATTTCCCAACTCATATGGAAATGGGGTTTGTACATGACTATAATTGTGTTGTCTTGTCAGATCACACGCAAGCTTTCCTGACAGCGCAGCCACTCGACGAAGCTCGACAGGCAGCAGAGAAGTTCATCCACGTCAGTATCTGCTGCTTATCTCCTTTACGTCTTATTGGTGGAATTGCCCTTTCCTTTATTCAGATCATGCGCTGTGCATCCATTTAGCGTGAAGAGGCGCATGCAAAATGTCAATTGATGAATTACAGGGCGCGTCATGTGGAATTCTACCGTAAACAGATTCCTAGTCCCTTCCGGCTCCCTCACTAATAGGAATATACTACCAATTAGCATGTGGCAAGTACAACGTTAAATGATACCGAGGTGTACGACTGCAAAATTTGCGAAAAAAGTTAGCATGTGGTAAATACCAAGGTATAAGACTCTGAGACGAACGACTGCAAAATTGGCCAAAAAAAAAAAAAAAAGGTTAGCATGAGAATGTTTATACACTAGCATATATACTACCAGTTAGCATATGTCAATAATAATAATAATAATATATTTTGTTTGTATTACACTTAATATTTGAATAGCAAATCTCAAAGTGATAGTGTCAAGTACCAAGTTGTATGATACCAAAATTTGCGGAAAAAAGTTAGCATGCTAATATTATCAAGCTAACTTTTCTTTAACAGTTAGCATGTGTCAACTACCAAGTTACACCATATGACTGAGGTGTACGGTTGCACATTTAGTAAAATAAAAAAATTTGAATGTGGCAAGTATCAAATTGTATGACTCAGGTTTACAGCTGCACATTTGGCAAAACAAAAGTTAGCATGCTAATGTTATAACAGCAATAATGTGTCAAGTACCAAGTTATGGGACTCTAAGGTGTACAGCTGTAAAACTGGCAACAAAAAAAAAGTTAGAATGTGTTAAGTACCAGATTGTATGACTCTGAGGTGTACGGCTGCAAATTTAGCTAAAACATTTAGCATGTGGCAAGTACCAAGTTATAGGACTTTTGAGTTGTATAGCTGTAAATGTCGCTAAAGAAGTTAGGACGTGGCAACTACCAAGTTATATGATACTGAGGTGTACAACTGTAAAATTAGCCCACAAAAAAAAGTTAGCATGCTAAAAAAAAATTTAACAACTACCATGTGTCAAGTACCAAGTTATATGACTTTGAGATGTATGGCTGCACATTTAACTAAAACGAAATGTTCAAATGTGGACTCTTAGGTGTACGGCCGTAAAAAAGTTAGCATGTGTCAAGTACCAAGTTGTATGACTCTGAAGTGTATGGATACAAAATTAGCTAAAAAAGTTAACATGTTAATGTTAGCATGCTAACAGCTAGCTTGCTTCAAGTTATAAGACTCTGAGGTGTGCAGCTTCAAAATAGGCTAATTAGCGTGCTGATGTTAGCAAGTTAACTTTTTGATAACAGTTAGCATATGTCAAAAAACAAGTTATATGACTCTGAGGTGTACGACTGCAAAATTTGCTAAAAAAAAAGTTCAAATGTAGCGAGTAACAAGTTATATATATGACTCTGAGATTTATGGCTGCAAAATTGAAAAAAAAATTAGTTAGCACGCTAATGTAACATGCTCATTTTAGCATGCTAACAGCTATCACGTGTCAAGTACCAAATTATATGACCCCAAAGTCATTGGTTGCATAAAATTAGCGAGAAAAGTGCAATTTATTCCATTCATTTGTTTTAGTACAACGCATGTATCGAATTAAATTGAAGTTTGATGAAATAAATATGAAAACATTTTCACATAAATCAAGTGTGACCTGGTCACTGAACTTTCTTGTTGACAATCAAAAGAATCTAAAGCTAAATATTACACTTAAAAAGTCGACTTGTAGGTTCTAATGCTAACTTGTTCATCTGAAAACAGACGCAGTACTGATGTGATGCGCTCTTTCTTGCTGTCTCCCATTAGACCGTCTCTCCAGCGGGGGGCAGCACTGAGCTTTGGCGGCCCCTGCGAGCGCTCAGCCTGCTGCCTCCGTCGCGGGGCACCCGCAACCTGCTGCTGCTGTCCGACGGCCATGTCCAGAACGCAGGGGCCACCTTGCAGTTCCTCCGGGACGAGGTCGCGCACAGCCGTCTCTTTGCGTGCGGCTTCAGGTCAGGGGGGGGCGAGGGCGTCACAGGGAACCTGAATTTGATACCTTTTTTTTGATATTTTCCTATATTCAAACACAGTGTTACTGTTCAAACCCTGTGTAATGTAATGGCAGGAAAACAAGAGGATTAATTAAAATGTTCTACGTCTGTGTTTTGTTATAGCCCGACAGCCAATCAGCACATGCTGAGAGCCCTGGCTCAGGCCGGGGGCGGAGCCTATGAGTATTTTGACAGCAAAAGCAAGCACAAGTGGGCAGCGCAGGTGAGGGAAAACATGACTCTGTCGAAAGACGGCGACTGCCAAGGCAATTCAAACGCCGTCCCTGGCAGTTGTCATGGAAACAAAGCTCAGACACGTGACCAGTGCGTCTCGTCCGGGTGGCAGGTGGCGTGTCAACTGAGGCGCATGGAGTCCCCTGGCTGCAGGTCCGTGTCGGTGAAGTGGCATCAGTACAGCCCCACGGCGACGCCCCCTGTGCAAGCTCCCATGCAGCTCAACGCACTCTTCAACGACTGCCACACGCTGGTCTACGGCTTCGTGGCGCATTGCACACAGGCAGGTTGCCATCGCCTATGTACAACGCCGCATTGTTGGCGATAATACGTGATATATATATGTACATACGGTATATATAGAGATGTCCGATAATATCGGACATCTCTATATATACCGATAAATGCTTTAAAATGTAATATCGGAAATTATCGGTATCGGGTTCAAAAAGGAAAATGTATTGACTTTTTAAAACGCTGCTGTACGTAGTGGTACACTGCCGTAGGGAGAAGTACAGAGCGGCAATAAACCTTAAAGGCACTGCCTTTGCGTGCCGGCCCAGTCACATAATATCTACGGCTTTTCACACACACAAGTGAATGCAAAGCATACTTGTTCAACAGTCATACAGGTCACACTGAGGGTGGCCGTATAAACAACATTAACACTGTTACAAATATGCGCCACACTGTGAACCCACACCAAACAAGAATGACAAACACATTTCGGGAGGACATCCGCACCGTAACACAACATAAACACAACAGGACAAATACCCAGAACCCCTTGCAGCACTAACTCTTCCGGGACGCTACAATATACACCCCTGCACCCACCAACCCCGCCCACCTCAACCTCCTCATGCTCTCTCAGGGAGAGCATGTCCCAAATTCCAAGCTGCTGTTTTGAGGCATGTTAAAAAAAAGAATGCACTTTGTGACTTCAATAATAAATATGGCAGTGCCATGTTGGCATTTTTTTCCATAACTTGAGTTGATTTATTTTGGAAAACCTTGTTACATTGTTTAATGCATGCAGCGGGGCATCAGAAAAATTAGGCATAATAATGTGTTGATTCCACAACTGTATATATCAGTATCGGTTGATATCGGAATCGGTAATTAAGAGTTGGAAAATATCGGATATCGGCAAAAAAGCCATTATCGGACATCTCTCTCTCTCTCTATATATATATATATATATATATATACATATTTATGTATGTATGTATGTATATATATATCATTTATATATGATATATATATATATTTATATATATACTGTATATATATATACATACAGTATATATATGTATGTACAGTATATATATACAGTATGTATATGTATATAAACGTTAGGTCAGGAAAAAACACGGAGGCTATTTCATCTCTACAAGTTCAGTTCTCAAGTTCTTCAGGGGAGGTTATATTTAACTTCCCTGAAGAGCAGGGAAACCTGCGAAACAGGCTTCTAGGGATGAAATAGCCTCCATGTGTTTTCCTGACCTAACGTATATTCCGCTCTACCCCGGTATTGAGCACTGTATAACGGATAAACCACAGTAACCTTGACTATATATGTGTGTGTATATATATATATATATATATATATATATATATATATATATATATATATATATATATATATATATATATATATATATATATATATATATATATATATATATATATATATATATATGTGTGTATGTGTGTGTGTATGTATATGCAATAATGTTCAATGATTATTACGTATGTTTAGCTTGTGTGCTTTTGTGTGCTTAGCTGTTGTGTAGCTGTTAGCTCTTAGTAGCCTATAGCTTAGCATGTTCACCTTTTCTAAATTACTTTAATAAAATAGATTTAAATTGTTTACTAATCGGAGGACATTTAGATGTTAAAAGGCTGCTCAGCTTTGCATAAGTAAACACCCTGCAGGACTGCTTGTATCGCACGTGATATCACACACAAGTAAACACGCTGCAGGACTGCCTGTATCGCATGTGATATAACACAAGTATACATGCTAAGTTTCTGCTTGATTCGCACATGATATCACACACAAGTAAACACACTGCAGGACTGCTTGTATCGCACATGATATCACACACAAGTAAACATGCTGCAGGACTGCTTGTATCGCACATGATATCACACAAGTAAACACATGATGACAAGTGTGAATGCGGAGTGAATGAATAATGGGTTCTCACTTCTCTGTGAGCGCTTTGAGTATCTAGTCGATAGAAAAGTGCTATATAAATCTAATCCGTTATTATGATTACATGATATCACACACAAGTAAACACGCTGCAGGACTTCATGTATCGCACGTGATATCACACATTTTGTGTGCAAGCACGTCTATTAACATACGTGATTTTTACTGGTATCTGACCAATATTAATGACACACCAAATGCAAGTGTAAGAAAAAGTTGGTATCGTTTGTGTTTGGAGAGTCACTTCACTTCATATTCACTTCTCCCCCCAATGGCTCTATGGTTATCACATTTTTCTGAGACATCTGTATGCATCATCGAATAATTTTTAAAAAATTGACCTCGTCCATGATGATGGCGGGTCCAACTTATATATTTGTGGGCCTTATTTTGATGGCACATTTTATAGAAGTGACTCTTTAAGCTCAATACTTCAGTTTTGTTTTTGTAAACTTAAAAAAATATGTATGTGTGTGTATAGGTTGTCCCAATACCAATATGTTGGTACCGGTACCAACATGTATTTAGATACTTTTCTAAATTAAGGAGACCACAAAAAATGGCATTATTGGCTTTATTTTAACAAAAAATCTTAGGGTACATTAAACATATGTCTCTTATTGTAATCGAAGAACAATTTTGTCCTTAAATAAAATAGTGAACATACAAGACAACTTGTCTTTTAGTAGTAAGTAAACAAACAAAGACTCCTAACTAGTCTGCTGACAAATGCAGTAACATATTGTGTCATTTATCATTCTATTATTTTGTCAACATGATAAAGGACAAGCTGTAAAAAATGATTATTAATCTACTTGTTCATTTACTGTTAATTTCTGCTTATTTTGTGTTTTAACATGTTCTATCTACACTTCTGTTAAAATGTACTAATCACTTATTCTTCTGTTGTTTGATACTTTACATTAGTTTTGGATGATACCACAAATTTACGTATCAAACCGATACCAAGTAGTTACAGGATCATACATTGGTCATATTCAAAGTCCTAATGTGTCCAGGGACGTATTTACTGAGTTTATAAACATAATATGAATTTTAGTGGCCTAGTGGTTAGAGTGTCCGCCCTGAGATGGGTAGGTTGTGAGTTCAAACCCTGGCCGAGTCATACCAAAGACTATAAAAATGGGACCCATTACCTCCCTGCTTGGCACTCAGCATCAAGGGTTGGAATTGGGGGTTAAATCACAAAAAATTATTCCCGGGCGCGGCTACCGCTGCTGCTCACTGCTCCCCTCACCTCCCAGGGGGTGAACAAGGGGATGGACAAATTTCACCACACATAGTGTGTGTGTGTGTGTGTGTGACTATCATTGGTACTTTAACTTAACTTTAACTTTAACTTAAAAAAAGGAAAAAAAGATTTTGTGACGATAAAAAAATATTGATGTAATCATAGTAGTATCGACTAGATACGCTCCTGTACTTGGTATCATTACAGTGGATGTCAAGTGTAGATACACCCATGGCATTTGTTTACATTCAGGCGCGCTAGCTTTTGTGATGCGGGTGATCTGTTGTATCCTCCTATGGTATGTAGTGTAGCATGTTTAGCTACTCCTCGTCCTGCAGGGATGATACTTGTAAGAAACTTACTTTATTAGTCACCATGGAGGCGAGGATTAGTGATTTAGAAGTAGCTAAAACACTGCAGACTGCGGATGAACGTTCACTGCTATCTAGCTAGCCATGTTTTAAAGCACCTCTTCCTGAGGGCGTTTCAGTGTTATAACTTCACCTTTATCTTTAGTTTTTAAGCTAAAATGCATCCATTCTCCTTTTTCTGTCTACACACTGTCTGCTTGTAATTATATGTATTTTTAATATAATTTTTCATATTATTTAGAATTGATTGATTGAGACTTTTATTAGTAGATTGAACAGTACAGTACATATTCCGTACAATTGACCACTAAATGGTAACACCCCAATAAGTTTTTCAACTTGTTTAAGTCAGGGTCCACGTTAATCAATTCATGGTAAAAGTACTTGTATATGCTGTTAAACCACTACTAACATATGTTTTCTGGTTTAAAACATTTAAATTTGAGCAAGTTGCAAACAGCCCACGTAAAAGACACATTTTGACCAAAAACTGTGGTGTATGTTTACTGAAAAGGTTGAATAAGCCAAATAAGACACACTGATATTAACGCGCATGCATCAGCATCTTTTGTACCCCCTACTGGACACAATAATCGCTAGCTGTTTGATGGCTAATGTCTTCACCTTCCCCACTTCCCTTCGCAGGCCACCCTGTTGGGCGACCTGAGTGGCCAGGAGCTGAGAACCATGGTGTCCACCAGCGAACTGCAGAAGACCAGCGGCACGGTAACCCTTACCTCACCTTCTGCAACCTGTTTTACAAAATGGCCGACAGCGAGTCGTTTTTGTATTTCTTTTTTCATCAAATTGGAGTCGGATATGTATCACGATACTTGAGTCGGGGTACGATACAGTATTGCAATTTTCTACATAGTTCAGCGGAAATCGTCCTTTAATTCCAATCGGCCCAAAACAGCATAATGTCCGTTTATGGCAAGTGAGGAGGACTAACATGCTGTTTCAGAGCCTTTGCGATTAAATCACTGTGACATTTTAATTGCGGTTAATAGTAAAAGCGATTAATAGGTGCATCCTAACCCAGGGCAGCTGTAAAGTGCTTTCAGTTTCCAGAAAGGCGCTATATAAAATCTAATCCGTTATTGTTTGGTGTCAAACCATCAGAACAATTTTGTTCATTTTCAATATGCATCTCATTTTATTCTGGCTATCTTGAGCCAGTGAGAGATTATGGGCACATCAACCCCACTTTTTTGGAATCTTGCCCATCACAATCCTTACGCCGGACAGGAACACACTTCTTGTTAGCAAGACACTGTTAGCAAGAGACGGCCAACAATGCAGGTAATAGGGAGTCATCTATTCTGCCTATAAAGCCATCAAAAAAAAAAAAACGCCAACAACGCTCGGTTAACATGCCGTGACCTGCATATTACCAGGGCTATAGTGACGTCGTTATTGTTGGAGCTAACACTTTTCTGGCATTTTTTGACATTGTTGGACTTTTTTTTTTTTTTTTTTTAAGGCTTTATAGGCAAAACAGGTCAATTCCCGTTAACTGTGTTGTTAGAACACACAGAACATAGGAAGTTGTGTGTTCTTGTCAATAGTGGTCAAACAGCAGCCACCAAATACCGTATTTTCCGGACATACAGTCGTGGTCAAAAGTTTACATACACTTGTAAAGAACATAATGTCATGGCTGTCTTGAGTTTCCAATAATTTCTACAACTCTTATTTTTTTGTGGTAGAGTGATTGGAGCACATACTTGTTTGTCACAAAAACCATTCATGAAGTTTGGTTCTTTTATGAATTTATTATGGGTCTACTGAAAATGTGACCAAATCTGCTGGGTCAAAGTATACATACAGCAATGTTAATATTTGGTTACATAGATAGATAGATAGATAGATAGTACTTTATTGATTCATTCAGGAGAGTTCTCTCAGGAAAATAAAAATTCCAGCAGCAGTGCTCAGGATTGGCAAGCTTCACTGCAATAAGGCGCTTTTAGTAGCCATCCACAAGCTTCTGGCAAACTTCTGGTTGAATTTTTGACCACTCCTCTTGACAAAATTGGTGCAGTTCAGCTGAATTTGTTGGTTTTCTGACATGGACTTGTTTCTTCAGCATTGTCCACATGTTCTCAATGGGATTTAAGTCAGGACTTTGGGAAGGCCATTCTAAATCCTTAATTCTAGCCTAATTTAGCCATTCCTTTACCACTTTTGACGTGTGTTTGGGGTCATTGTCCAGTTAGGACACCCAACTGCGCCCAAGACCCAACCTCCGGGCTGATGATTTTAGGTTGTCCTGAAGAATTTGGAGGTAATCCTCCTTTTTCATTGTCCCATTTACTCTCTGTAAAGCACCAGTTCCATTGGCAGCAAAACAGGCCCAGAGCATAATACTACCACCACCATGCTTGACGGTAGGGATGGTGTTCCTGGGATTAAAGGCCTCCCCTTTTCTCCTCCAAACATATTGCTGAGTATTGTGGCCAAACAGCTCAATTTTTGTTTCATCTGACCACAGAACTTTCCTCCAGAAGGTCTTATCTTTGTCCATGTGATCAGCAGCAAACTTAAGACGAGCCTTAAGGTGTCGCTTCTGAAGCAAGGGCTTCCTTCTTGCATGGTAGCCTCTCAGTCCATGGCGATGCAAAACACACTTGACTGTGGACACTGACACCTGTGTTCCAGCAGCCAATTCATTGCGGACCTGCTTTTTGGTGGTTCTCGCTTGACTCTTGATCATCCTGATCAGCAGCAGGTGATAGCTTGCGTTTTCTTCCTGATCGTGGTAGTGACAAAACTGTGCCATGCACTTTATACTTCCGAACAATTGTCTGCACAGTTGCTCTTGGGACCTTAAGCTGCTTTGAAATAGCTCCAAGTGACTTTCCTGACTTGTTCAAGTCAATGATTCGTTTTTTCAGATCTGTGCTGAGTTCTTTGACCTTCTCATTGTCGCGTTTGTAACCAAGTCTAATGACTGCATCTCATGAGCCCTATTTAAATGGGCTCAGAGAAGTCAACAGGTGTCGTCAATCATAATCACTCACATGAAGTTAAGAGGCCATGCCATGAAGCTAATTTGATTTGATTGTAACTTTTTACAACACCAAAATTGATAATGTATGTTGCTGTATGTATACTTTTGACCCAGCAGATTTGGTCACATTTTCAGTAGACCCATAATAAATTCATAAAAGAACCAAACTTCATGAATGTTTTTGTGACAAACAAATATGTGGTCCAATCACTATCACAAAAAAATAAAAGTTGCAGAAAATATTGGAAACTCAAGACAGCCATGACATTATGTCCTTCACAAGTGTATGTAAACTTTTGACCACGACTGTATTTTCCGTATTTAAGCTGAGCCCCCTAAATAAAAACAAAAGAAAGAAATAATTTTCATAGATTAGTCGAACCGGACTATAAGCCGCAGATATACTTTGTGAAATGAGGTATTTACACAAAAATATGCAGTAACTGTTGATTTTTATACTTTAATTGTTTCTAAACGCTGTCTTTGAAATGGTAGTAAAACGGCTGATTAAACAAAACAGAAGTCATTGTCATGGACCTACTAGCTGCGGACTCAATAACTCCACAGTGACATTTTAGTGAGGAATTTGTGAAACTGAAACAATACAAAAACAATGCCATTGTAAGTTAATTATACTAACACAGACACTCGTAAACGTGTTAGCTTATTAGCTAATGCTAACAACGCTAGCTTCATTACATTACGATAGCACGTACAAATATGCATGAAAACACTCCTACATACATCACACATGGGACGCTTTAGTACGTAAGAATTGTTTTAGTTATATTGTAAAACTTACAAATGTGCTTGGACTGATGAATGAAGAATCCATATGAGTAGGAACGTTTTGGACGATTAGAAGACAAAACAGCACTTCTACTTCCGGTTCAAAGCTTTAAACAGCAGGAAACACTTGCAAGCATTCACCCAATTGCACTTGCAGTGAGAAATTTCGTCCAAAAGATGGCGCCATAGCACAAACTATGACACAATTTGAGTGTATTTGGGTGTGTTTAATGAAAACTGTTAGCTTAAAGGCCGTCAGCAAAGAAAAATCCATAAATTAGTCGCACCGTTTTAAAAACCGCAGGGTTTAAAGTCCGGAAGTTACGTTAACTTAAGTTAGTCGTAGTCCGTCTACGTGTTGAAGATACCCAGCTCATAGTGAGCCGTAACTATGCTGATGTTTGCTTCAGTTTCTTCACAAGCTGACAGCTCGGGCTCTCATCAGAGACTACGAGGACGGGAGTCTGGACTCCAACCAGGCTGAACACGAGGTGCGTTTGTTTGGCATCAACGTCACAGTTGAGTCAAGTCGAGACGACGTGGACCTCTCTGTCTCCCCAGGGCAAGAAAAGCCAGTGGAAACCCTTCATCATTGCCTTGAGCAAGGAGTTCTGCATCCTGTCTCAGTTCACCAGCTTTGTGGCCATTGAAGAAAGGGTTTGTCTCCCCGTTTGGTTTTGACTTTGATCGCTTATCACCGCTTAGTCGTCAAAGTCTTGTCCACCTTTTAGGAGCCGGATCAAGAAAGGAAGGCCGTCACAGATGTCTCCAAGTTGTTGGCTGAAGAAGACGTGGACATCCTTCCTTACATCAGCTGGATGTCTCGTCAGAGCAGCGAACATGAGGAATTAGAGGATAGCGATGTAAATGCTGCATGATGTTTTACTTGTGAACCTCTGTGTAACATGAATATGTTGTCTTGCAGAGTTCAGAGTCTGATTTAGACATGGGCTTTGGCCTGTTTTCACCCCTTGAGACCAAGGTTTGTGTCTCCATGCTCCCCTTTTTGTCTTGCAGTATTATTATTCAGTACACTTCCACGCTCACTGGGAGAGGTTGAGCAAAATACAGATTATCTGATTGGGATAGTAACAAAAACTGCAATATTTTGATTAAACGTTGGGAAAGACAGTAATACAACATCAATCACAAACCTATTTGGAGAGTAGCCCTTAACTCAACGAAAATCTGTGCAATTCGGTGTGAATGATGTTTGTGCAAGCTGCGGAAATGCGCGAGCCGAACTGAAATGCTTGAATGTCCAGTGTGAGTGGAGCGTGTGGATTTTGGAACGCTTGGAATCGGTTGAGAAATGTGGAATGTGTAGAAGTTTGTAAATTGGCCATTCACTTTGAATTGCAAACTTTTCTCTGTATTTCCGGGTATTTACGGAACTGGGAAATAGGCTGGCTTGAATGTCCTGAACCAAGGAAGTGTTTGGATGGTGGAATGATTCAAATCCTTTAAAAAATATGGGATATGTATAAGTTTCTATATTGCCCATTCATTTTCAATTTGGAGAAATTCTGGGTAATTTTTGGGAGAATGTCCGGGTAATCTGGAAATTTTCAGAAAGGGGAACATGCTCGCTTGAATGTCTGCGATGAGTGGGGTGTGTTAGAATCTGATGAGAAACGTGGGAGAAAAATTTCCTGTATAACTTGAAATTCCTAGTAATTTGAAAAAATTGGCTAGAAAATGACGTAAAAAAACGTTTTTATACTTGAACGGTTCCGATCGAATGAAATCTGGGGGAGAAGTAGTCAAAAGAAAATAGGGCAAAAACAGTGGTGCTAAAAAATCTGCAATTCCTGGTAATCAAGGAAATTTTGGAACCCAAAAACGCTTTGGCTTGAATGTCCAGGGTGAGTGAAGTGTGGGGATGGTGGAGCGGTTTGAATCGGACGAGAAATATGGGAATTATGCAAGTTAGAAAATTGGTCCATTCATTATCAATGGGAAAAATGTACTGAAAAATCTAGAATTCCTGGTAATCTGGAATATCTGGGAAGAAGAAAAAAATGTTTTTAGTGATTCCCCAAGCTGAACGTTTTGATATTTGAACGGTTCCAATCGGAATAAAATGGGGAGAATTTGTCAAAAGAAAAAAGGACAAAACATTATTTCAAATCCAGTGTGTTTAAAATCCGGAATCCTTGGTAATAAGGAAAATGTTGGAGCCCGGAAACACTTTGGCCTATATGTCCAGGGTGAGTGGAATGTGTGGATGGTGGAACATTTTGAATCGGTTGAAAAATGTGGGAGTTGTGCATGTTAGAAAATTGGCCCATTCATTATCAATGGGAAAAATGTCCCTGAAAAATCTAGAATTCCTGGTAATCTGCAATATCTGGGAAGAAAAAAAAGGTTTTTAAACGATTCTAGGCCAAGCCGAACCTTTTTTATACTTTAACGGTTAAAAGTGGTATTTAAAATCCAGGTTGTTTAAAATCTGGAATTCCTAATATTCAGGAACATTTTGGAACCCGGAAAGACTTTGGCTTGAATGTCCAGGAGCGTGTGATGGTGAAACGGATCGAATCGTGTGAAAAATGTGGGAGTTGTCCAAGTTTGAAAATTGGCCCATTCAATATCAATGACAAAAATGTCCTGGAAAACCTGGAATTCCTGGTAATCTGTTTTTTTTGGGGGGGGAAGTCGGAATTTTACAGTTCCTAGTCCTAAATTTCAACAGGAACGCCCCTCTAGGTCGGATTTCCTCCTCGGAGTTGGCTTCAAAAATGGCGGCTCTGAATGTCAACAATACTATAAGCTTCTTTAAAAGCTTTTATTTGCACTTCTGATTAGTTTTTGTCGCAATAAAGTAGCCATATATTGTTGGGCGTTTGTATATGGTAACGTTGCTGTAGTTTTTTCTTCTGGTATATGATTGATTGATTGATTGAGACTTTTATTAGTATGTTGCACAGTGAAGTACATATTCCGTACAATTGACCACTAAATGGTAACACCCGAATAAGTTTTTCAACTTGTTTAAGTCGGGGTCCACTTAAATTGATTCATGATACAGATATATACTATCATATATACTATCATCATAATACAGTCATCACACAAGATAATCACATTGAATTATTTACATTATTTACAATCAGGGGTGTGGAGGGGGTGGGGGGTAGGATATGGACAGCAAGCAGTGGACATATAGAGATAGAGAGAGAAAGAGAGAGAGAGAGAGAGAGAGAGAGAGATCAGAAGGCATAAGAAAAAGTATCTGCATTTGATTGTTTACATTTGATTATTAGCAATCCGGGGAGGGTGTTAGTTTAGGGTTGTAGCTGCCTGGAGGTGAACTTTTAGTGCGGTTTTGAAGGAGGATAGAGATTCCCTTTCTTTTATACCTGTTGGGAGCGCATTCCACATTGATGTGGCATAGAAAGAGAATGAGTTAAGACCTTTGTTAGTTCGGAATCTGGGTTTAACGTGGTTAGTGGAGCTCCCCCTGGTGTTGTGGTTATGGCTGTCATTTACGTTAAGGAAGTAGTTTGACATGTACTTCGGTATCAGGGAGGTGTAGTGGATTTTATAGACTAGGCTCAGTGCAAGTTGTTTAACTCTGTCCTCCACCTTGAGCCAGCCCACTTTAGAGAAGTGGGTAGGAGTGAGGTGGGATAAGGGGTGGAGGTCTAGAAGTAACCTGACTAGCTTGTTCTGAGATGTTTGGAGTTTAGATTTGAGGGTTTTGGAGGTGCTAGGGTACCAGGAGGTGCATGCGTAATCGAAAAAGGGTTGAACGAGAGTTCCCGCCAGAATCCTCAAGGTGCTTTTGTTGACCAGAGAGGAGATTCTGTAGAGAAATCTCGTTCGTTGGTTAACCTTTCTGATTACCTTGGTTGCCATTTTATCACAGGAAAGGTTAGCCTCTAGAATGGAACCTAGGTAGGTGACCTCATCTTTCCTGGTGATAACAATGTCACCTACTTTTATGGTGAAGTCATTGACTTTCTTAAGGTTGATGTGGGACCCAAACAGGATGGATTCTGTTTTACCCAAGTGTATGGATAGCTTGTTGTCAGTGAGCCAGGTGCAAGTTCTACACAGCTCAGCACTGAGGATTTTCTCCACCTGTGACTTGTCCTTGCCGGATACCAGCAGGGCAGAGTCATCCGCAAACAAAAACAATTCACAGTCGCATGCCGATGACATGTCATTTATGTATATTAGGAACAGTAAAGGTCCCAAATATTGCCTTGGGGGACTCCACAGCTCACCGAGAGGGGGGGGGACACGGTGCCGTTTACCTCTACCACCTGCTCCCTCCCCTCCAAGTAAGATTGCATCCAGCTCCATGAGGTTTTGTTAAATCCGATTGCTCTGAGCTTATCCAACAGTATAGCGTGGTTAACGGTGTCAAAGGCCTTCTGAAGGTCCAGCATGACCATGCCGCAGTATTTGCCCGCGTCCACCTCATGTTTGATGTGGTCGGTCAGATAGAGAAGACATGTGTCAGTGGAGTGGTTAGTTCTGAAGCCGGATTGGAATTTGTACATGAGTTTATTAGTGGCAAGGTAACTATTGACCTGTTCATAAACTATTTTCTCCATTACTTTCGAAATGGAGCTGAGAATAGAAACAGGTCGGTAGTTGCCAGGTTCCAATTTGCTTCCTTTTTTAAAGAGGGGAGTTACTCTTGCTATCTTAAAATCTTTTGGTACTTGGCCTTGTGTAATTGATAGATTTATTATGTGCGTGATGATCGGGGCAATGATGGAGGCAGAGTCCCTGAGGAATCTGGAGGGAATATTATCAAGGCCGGTGGCCTTGTTAGGGTGGAGCGCGCTCAATTTTTTAAACACCTCATCAGCTGTGACCATTTCTAATTTGAAATCATCGTTGGATACTCCTAGCTTTCTGTAGAAGGCTTTAATGTGTTCTACACCAAAGCGACCAGAGTGGTGGGGCAGCTTGTTGACAAGAGTTGCGGCTATGCTGGTGAAAAAGATGTTAAGTCTGCTAGCTACCTCCATTTTGTCTGTAATGAGGGAGTCACCCTCCTTGATGCTGATGTTGGTGAGTCTTGTTTTAAGTTTCTGGCTGCAACCAGGAAGCTGGTTGTTGAGAATTTTCCAGAGCTCACGTGGCTTATTTGTGTTTTATCCATATTTTGTCGTTAATGTAAATTTTTTTTAAGGATTTAGTCAGGTTGGTTGACTTATTTCTTAATTTATTGCATTGCTTTTTGAGAGTTGAAAGGAGTAATTTAAAGTTGATGTTATTGGGTTGTTTATCTACTTCTGTTTTACATTTTTGGTATTCAGAGTATTTTCTGTCTCTGTCTTTAATGGCAGCTAATAGGTCCGGATTCATCCATGGTTCCGAGCGGGCTTTGATCCTGACTGTTTTCACGGGAGCCATGTCATTTAGTATCTTTAGGAACGCCGTTTTGAAGCGATTGATTGATTGATTGATTGATTGATTGATTGAGACTTTTATTAGTAGGTTGCACAGTGAAGTACATATTCCGTACAATTGACCACTAAATGGTAACACCCGAATAAGTTTTTCAACTTGTTTAAGTCGGGGTCCACTTAAATTGATTCATGATACAGATATATACTATCATATATACTATCATCATAATACAGTCATCACACAAGATAATCACATTGAATTATTTACATTATTTACAATCAGGGGTGTGGAGGGGGTGGGGGGTAGGATATGGACAGCAAGTAGTGGACATATAGAGAGAGAGAGAGAAAGAGAGCAACATCGACCAGGTTGCTCGCGAGCACAGGGGACCAGTCCCACTCATCTAATTTTAAATTGAAATTGTCATTGGAGTATTTTTTGAGGGATCTGGATTGGGCTGTTATGTGGCCATTGGTTTTGGGTTTAGCTATTTTGCGGGTGCAGAAGGTTAGATAGTGGTCGCTAAGACCACAGATCATGACCCCACTATTTTTTATTTTAGGCCGGTCTGAAGTGAGAATGAGATCTATGGTTGATTGGGTGGAATCACACACCCTTGTAGGTAGCGCTATTAGCTGGGAAAGACCGTGCAGATTACAAAACTTGCTGAAGGATCTGAAGACAGGCGCATCTTTGCGTTGAATATCTGTGTTCAGATCCCCAGTTATAATTTTCTCCACGTTGTCTGTCCCTGTCAAGCATTCTTCCAAAGCCCCAAAGAAATCACTCTGATTAGGGGGTCTATAAACAGTCCCTATTAGTACCGGCTTAGCGTTTTTAAATTTGATTTCCGCCCACACAGATTCCAGGTCATTGTGGTTAAGATCAGTGCGAGTTATGTATTTTATATCTTGGTGAATATACATACAAACGCCCCCACCGTGTTTATTCCTATCCTTTCTGATAACCGAAAAGTTTTCTATTTCTATCTCTGAGTCAGAAATACTTTGATCAAATTTGGTTTCAGAGAAACACAAAATTTTTACCTTCGTGTTGAGGAACATTTCTCAGATTTGGTCGAGTTTGGCTCCAGAGAGGCTGTTCACATTAAGGTGGATGATGTGTAGTCCACTGGAACCAAAAAGAGCATCAGAGTCCGCTGTGTTGTGGTACTGACCAGAAAAGTTCTTGGTTGTTATTGCTGTTGAAGAAGAGAAGGGAGAGAGAGGAGAGAGAGAGAGAGGCATCTTCCTCCAGGTGAAGGGGGAGGGAGGGGGAGGGGCGGAGTTGGAGAGGGGGACAGGGGGAGGCCAGGTAGGGTTGCTGGGGGTGGATTTCCTTTTGGCGGGCTTTTTTGAGGACAAAGAGAATAACGAAAATGTTTTTGTAAAGGCGCCTCTAAATCCTGTGTATGCCGCGTCCTCGACCGTCGTGGACCGGGGAGAGGCCGCATGGACCCCCGCCATCTCGTGCAGTTCCCCGCCATCATCGATGACTGGTTCGCCGTCCACCGCCACCGCTGCGTCGTTCACCGCCGCTGAGTCGATGCCTTCTCCGATAAATGGGTCGTCCTCCACCGCCGCCGCCGAGCCTCCGACCGTGTCGATGAACGGGGCGAAGTCCTCCGCCGAGCCGCCGATCGCTGGAGCACAGGTGAGCTTGAGCTGAGATGAGCCGGTAGCCGAGTTAGCTTCGATGGCGACGCTAGCAGTAGCATTGCTAGTCTTCGCCAGTCGGGACAACATTAACCGTGTTGTTGCAGGTCCAGGGTTGAGTTCAGTGTCTCCTGATAGTAGAAGTAATAGTAGTATTATTGACTTTCTGTCTATCCTTCCAGTCAGGGGCATGTTCCCTTTGCCTCGATGGCCAGTCAAGCACGATGCTAACACGTTAGCTCCAAAGCCAAAGTGCTTCGATGATGTATTGTCGTGGAGATAAAAGTCACTGTGTATGTCCATTTCGCGTTCTTGACTCTCATTTTCAAGAAGGTAAAGTATCCGAGGAGGTTTAAAATATAAATCCGTGATCCACAGTAGAAAAAGGAGGAAGTGTGGGATAATCCGAGCAGTTGTTTGAATTCCCGATCGGGAGCGAAAGAGAGTGCGACCGCTCATCTCGGCGTCCGTTGTTGATACATTCGGCATCGCTAGCAGTAGCATCTCTGTTTCCTCTCCAACCTCTGTGTAACATGAATATGTTGTCTTGCAGAGTTCAGAGTCTGGATCAGACAGGGACTGTCGCCGGTTTTCATCCCTTAAGCCCGAGGTTTGTGTCTCCATGCTCCCCTTTTTGTCTTGCAGTATTATTATTCAGTACACTTCCACGCTCACTGGGAGAGGTTGAGCAAAATACAGATTATCTGATTGGGATATTAACAAAAACTGCAATATTTTCATTAAACGTTGTGAAAGACAGTAATACAACATCAATCACAAACCTATTTGGAGAGTAGCCTTTAACTCGGGAGTCACCAACGCGGTGCCCACGGGCACCAGGTCGCCCGTAAGGACCAGATGAGTCGCCCGCTGGCCTGTTCTAAAAATAGCTCAAATAGCAGCACTTACCAGTGAGCTGCCTCTATTTTTTAAATTGTATTTATTTACTAGTGTGACAGTCCTAACTGTCGTGCGGGTTCTCAGGACCATCCAGGGAAGACATTGTCGTGAGACGGTTTAGACGTCTTTATTATTTCAATCAGAGTCTTTTGCGTGCTTTTCAGCAGCTGCCTTTCTTCTCACGTGAGCACACGAATGGTTTCCTCCCGTCCGCCGTCTGCTTTTCAGCAGCACGTCGCCGTCGTTTGCGTGGCAGCAGAGGATGGTTTCCTCCCGTCCGCAGTCTTTCTCCGTCTCCTCCCTTGATGTTCACGTCTCTCACCCTTTTATACGGTCCGAGAGGGTGATTGCACTGTCCACAGCTGCGCGCTCCACGCACCTTATGCTGATTGCGCCCCACCTTGCCGCTCGCTCGTCCACGCCTCCTCGTCGGTCCGCCGGCCCCGCCTCCCCACAACTAGCAAGCTGGTCTCGTTTTGCTCGACATTTTTAATTCTAAGAGACAAAACTCAAATCGAATTTGAAAATCCAAGAAAATATTTTAAAGACTTGGTCTTCACTTGTTTAAATAAATTCATTTATTTTTTTACTTTGCTTCTTATAACTTTCAGAAAGACAATTTTAGAGAAAAAATACAACCTTAAAAATGATTTTAGGATTTTTAAACACATACCGGTATACCTTTTTACCTTTTAAATTACTTTCTCTTCTTTCCTGACAATTTAAATCAATGTTCGAGTAAATTTATTTTTTTTTATTTTAAAAAATAATAAATAAATTGTAATGTAATTCTTCATTTTAGCTTCTGTTTTTTCGACGAAGAATATTTGTGAAATATTTCTTCAAACTTAATATGATTAAAATTCAAAAAAAATATTCTGGCAAATCTAAAAAATCTGTAGAATCTAATTAAAATCTTATTTCAAAGTCTTTTGAATTTCTTTTAAAATTTTTGTTCTGGAAAATCTAGAAGAAATAATGATTTGTCTTTGTTAAAATATAGCTTGGTCCAATTTGTTATATATTCTAACAAAGTGCAGATTGGATTTTAACCTATTTAAAACATGTCATCAAAATTCTAAAATTAATCTTAATCAGGAAAAATTACTAATGATGTTCCATAAATTTTAATTTTAATTTTACATGAGTTATTATTTGTACAAACATGGTGCAAAGTAATTCATGATTTTAAAAAAAAAAATGTTAGTGGCTAGCTAGTTAAAATGGGATATTGTGATTTCACAAGACTGTCTTAGAAGTGATCATTTGAAAATGTTCAATTTGAAAAATGTGCACTTAGAGAAAGTATATAAAAATAAAGTGTTGCATATTGATATTTATCTGTTTCTATATATATTTAATGTGAGAAATCATTTAGATGATCAGTGTTTCCACAAAGATAAAAATCATTAATTATTAATAATAACATAGAGTTAAAGGTAAATTGAGCAAATTGGCTATTTCTGGCAATTTATTTAAGTGTGTATCAAACTGGTAGCCCTTCGCATTAATCAGTACCCAAGAAGTAGCTCTTGGTTTCAAAAAGGTTGGTGACCCCTGCTTTAACTCAACTAAAATCTGTGCAATTCGGTGTGAATGATGTTTGTGCAAGCTGCGGAAATGCGCGAGCCGAACTGAAATGCTTGAATGTCCAGTGTGAGTGGAGCGTGTGGATGGTGGAACGCTTGGAATCGGTTGAGAAATGTGGAATGTGTAGAAGTTTGTAAATTGGCCATTCACTTTGAATTGCAAACTTTTCCGTGTATTTCCGGGTCTTTACGGAACTGGGAAATAGGCTGGCTTGAATGTCCTGAACCAAGGAAGTGTTTGGATGGTGGAATGGTTCAAACCTTTTAAAAAATATGGGATAAGTATAAGTTTGTATATTGCCCATTCATTTTCAATTGGGAGAAATTCCGGGTATTTTTTGGGAGAAATTCCGGGTAATCCGGTAATTTTCAGAAAAGGGAAACATGCTCGCTTGAATGTCCACAATGAGTGGGGTGTGTTAGAATCTGATGAGAAACGTGGGAGAAAAATTTCCTGTATAACCTGAAATTCCTAGTAATTTGAGATATTTGGCGAGAAAATGACGTAAAAAAACGTTTTTATACTTAAACGGTTCCGATTGAATAAAAACTGGGGGAGAAGAAGTCAAAAGAAAAAAGGGCAAAAACAGTGGTGCTAAAAAATCTGCAATTCCTGGTAATCAAGGACATTTTGGAACCCAAATGTCCAGGGTGAGTGAAGTGTGGGGATGGTGGAGCGGTTCGAATCGGACGAGAAATAAGGGAATTATGCAAGTTAGAAAATTGGCCCATTCATTATCAATGTGAAAAATTTACTGAAAAATCTAGAATTCCTGGTAATCTGGAATATCTGGGAAGAAAAAAAAAAAAGTTTTTAATGATTCCCCAAGCTGAACGTTTTGATATTTGAACGGTTCCAATCGGAATAAAATGGGGAGAATTTGTCCAAAGAAAAATGGACAAAACATTATTTCAAATCCAGTGTGTTTAAAATCCGGAATCCTTGGTAATAAGGAAAATGTTGGAACCCGGAAACACTTTGGCCTAAATGTCCAGGGTGAGTGGAATGTGTGGATGGTGGAACGTTTTGAATCGGTTGAAAAATGTGGGAGTTGTGCATGTTAGAAAATTGGCCCATTCATTATCAACGGGGAAAATGTCCTGAAAAATCTAGAATTCCTGGTAATCTGCAATATCTGGGAAGAAAAAAAAGGTTTTTTAACGATTCTAGGCCAAGCCGAACATTTTTTATACTTTAACGGTTAAAAGTGGTATTTAAAATCCAGATTGTTTAAAATCTGGAATTCCTAATATTCAGGAACATTTTGGAACCCGTTAAGACGTTGGCTTGAATGTCCAGGGTGAGTGGAGCGTGTGATGGTGAAACGGATCGAATCGGGTGAAAAATGTGGAAGTTGTCCAAGTTTGAAAATTGGCCCATTCAATATCAATGAGAAAAATGTCCTGGAAAACCTGGAATTCCTGGTAATCTGGGGTTTTTTGGGGGGAAGTCGGAATTTTACAGTTCCTAGTCCTAAATTTCAACAGGAACGCCCCTCTAGGTCGGATTTCCTCCTCGGAGTTGGCTTCAAATATGGCGGCTCTGAATGTCAACAATACTATAAACTTCTATAAAAGCTGTTATTTGCACTTCTGATTAGTTTTTGTCGCAATAAAGTAGCCATATATTGTTGGGCGTTTGTATATGGTAACGTTGCTGTAGTTTTTTCTTCTGGTATATACATTCGGCATCGCTAGCAATAGCATCTCTGTTTCCTCTCCAACCTCTGTGTAACATGAATATGTTGTCTTGCAGAGTTCAGAGTCTGGACCATACAGGGACTGTTTCCGGTTTTCACTCGAGGTTTGTGTCTCTATGCTCCCCTTTTTGTCTTGCAGTATTATTATTCAGTACACTTCCACGCTCACTGGGAGAGGTTGAGCAAAATACAGATTATCTGATTGGGATATTAACAATAACTGCAATATTTTCATTAAACATTGGGAAAGACAGTAATACAACATCAATCACAAACCTATTTGGAGAGTAGCCTTTAACTCAGGAGTCACCAACGCGGTGCCCACGGGCACCAGGTAGCCCGTAAGGACCAGATGAGTCGCCCGCTGGCCTGTTCTAAAAATAGCTCAAATAGCAGCACTTACCAGTGAGCTGCCTCTATTTTTTAAATGGTATTTATTTACTAGTGTGACAGTCCTAACTGTCGTGCGGGTTCTCAGGACCATCCAGGGAAGACATTGTCGTGAGACGGTTTAGACTTCTTTATTATTTCAATCAGAGTCTTTTGCGTGCTTTTCAGCAGCTGCCTTTCTTCTCACGTGAGCACACGAATGGTTTCCTCCCGTCCGCCGTCTGCTTTTCAGCAGCACGTTGCCGTCGTTTGCGTGGCAGCAGAGGATGGTTTCCTCCCGTCCGCAGTCTTTCTCCGTCTCCTCCCTTGATGTTCACGTCTCTCACCCTTTTTTGCGGTCCGAGAGGGTGATTGCACTGTCCACAGCTGCGCGCTCCACGCACCTTATGCTGATTGCGGCGTCGCTCCCAGCGCGCCCCGCCTTGCCGCTCGCTCGTCCACGCCTCCTCGCCGCCATCTTGGAGCGGGTGCCGTTGGTCCGCCGGCCCCGCCTCCCCACAACTAGCAAGCTGGTCTCGCTTTGCTCGACATTTTTAATTCTAAGAGAGACAAAACTCAAATAGAATTTGAAAATCCAAGAAAATATTTTAAAGACTTGGTCTTCACTTGTTTAAATAAATTCATTTATTTGTTTACTTTGCTTCTTATAACTTTCAGAAAGACAATTTTAGAGAAAAAATACAACCTTAAAAATGTTTTCAGGATTTTTAAACACATATACCTTTTTACCTTTTAAATTCCTTCCTCTTCTTTCCTGACAATTTAAATCAGTGTTCAAGTACATTTATTTTTTTTATTTTAAAGAATAATAAATAAATTGTAATGTAATTCTTCATTTTAGCTTCTGTTTTTTCGACGAAGAATATTTGTGAAATATTTCTTCAAACTTAATATGATTAAAATTCAAAAAAAATATTCTGGCAAATCTAGAAAATCTGTAGAATCTAATTAAAATCTTATTTCAAAGTCTTTTGAATTTCTTTAAAAAAAATTGTTCTGGAAAATCTAGAATAAATAATGATTTGTCTTTGTTAAAATATAGCTTGGTCCAATTTGTTATATATTCTAACAAAGAGCAGATTGGATTTTAACCTATTTAAAACATGTCATCAAAATTCTAAAATTAATCTTAATCAGGAAAAATTACTAATGATGTTCCATAAATTTTAATTTTTATTTTACATGAGTTATTATTTGTACAAACATGGTGCAAAGTAATTCATGATTTTTTAAAAAAAATGTTAGTGGCTAGCTAGTTAAAATGGGATATTGTGATTTCACAAGACTGTCTTAGAAGTGATCATTTGAAAATGTTCAATTTGAAAAATGTGCACTTAGAGAAAATATAAAAATAAAGTGTTGCATATTGATATTTATCTGTTTCTATATATATTTAATGTGAGAAATCATTTAGATGATCAGTGTTTCCACAAAGATAAAAATCATTAATTATTAATAATAACATAGAGTTAAAGGTAAATTGAGCAAATTGGCTATTTCTGGCAATTTATTTAAGTGTGTATCAAACTGGTAGCCCTTCGCATTAATCAGTACCCAAGAAGTAGCTCTTGGTTTCAAAAAGGTTGGTGACCCCTGCTTTAACTCAACTAAAATCTGTGCAATTCGGTGTGAATGATGTTTGTGCAAGCTGCGGAAATGCGCGAGCCGAACTGAAATGCTTGAATGTCCAGTGTGAGTGGAGCGTGTGGATGGTGGAACGCTTGGAATCGGTTGAGAAATGTGGAATGTGTAGAAGTTTGTAAATTGGCCATTCACTTTGAATTGCAAACTTTTCCATGTATTTCCGGGTCTTTACGGAACTGGGAAATAGGCTGGCTTGAATGTCCTGAACCAAGGAAGTGTTTGGATGGTGGAATGGTTCAAATCCTTTAAAAAATATGGGATATGTATAAGTTTGTATATTGCCCATTCATTTTCAATTGGGAGAAATTCCGGGTAATCCGGTAATTTTCAGAAAAGGGAAACATGCTCACTTGAATGTCCACAATGAGTGGGGTGTGTTAGAATCTGATGAGAAACGTGGGAGAAAAATTTCCTGTATAACCTGAAATTCCTAGTAATTTGAGATATTTGGCGAGAAAATGACGTAAAAAAACGTTTTTATACTTAAACGGTTCCGATCGAATAAAAACTGGGGGAGAAGAAGTCAAAAGAAAAAAGGGCAAAAACAGTGGTGCTAAAAAATCTGCAATTCCTGGTAATCAAGGACATTTTGGAACCCAAATGTCCAGGGTGAGTGAAGTGTGGGGATGGTGGAGCGGTTCGAATCGGACGAGAAATAAGGGAATTATGCAAGTTAGAAAATTGGCCCATTCATTATCAATGTGAAAAATGTACTGAAAAATCTAGAATTCCTGGTAATCTGGAATATCTGGGAAGAAAAAAAAAATGTTTTTAATGATTCCCCAAGCTGAACGTTTTGATATTTGAACGGTTCCAATCGTAATAAAATGGGGAGAATTTGTCCAAAGAAAAATGGACAAAACATTATTTCAAATGCAGTGTGTTTAAAATCCGGAATCCTTGGTAATAAGGAAAATGTTGGAACCCGGAAACACTTTGGCCTAAATGTCCAGGGTGAGTGGAATGTGTGGATGGTGGAACGTTTTGAATAGGTTGAAAAATGTGAGAGTTGTGCATGTTAGAAAATTGGCCCATTCATTATCAACGGGAAAAATGTCCTGAAAAATCTAGAATTCCTGGTAATCTGCAATATCTGGGAAGAAAAAAAAGTTTTTTTAACGATTCTAGGCCAAGCCAAACCTTTTTTTATACTTTAACGGTTAAAACAGTGGTATTTAAAATCCAGATTGTTTAAAATCCGGAATTCCTAATATTCAGGAACATTTTGGAACCCGTAAAGACTTTGGCTTGAATGTCCAGGGTGAGTGGAGCGTGTGATGGTGAAACCTGGAATTCCTGGTAATCTGGGATTTTTTGGGGGGGGAAGTCGGAATTTTACAGTTCCTAGTCCTAAATTACAACAGGAACGCCCCTCTAGGTCGTATTTCCTCCTCAGAGTTGGCTTAAAAAATGGCGGCTCTGAATGTCAACAATACTATAAACTTCTATAAAAGCTTTTATTTGCACTTCTGATTAGTTTTTGTCGCAATAAAGTAGCCATATATTGTTGGCCGTTTGGTAACATTACTGTAGTTTTTTCTTCTGGTATATACATTCGGCATCGCTAGGAATAGCATCTCTGTTTCCTCTCCAACCTCTGTGTAACATGATATGATGTTGATATGTTGTCTTGCAGGGTCCAGCGAAAAGATCACACAAGAAAGAGTTCCTGTCTTCACCCCTTGAGCCCGAGGTTTGTGTCTCCATGCTCCCCTTTTTGTCTTGCAGTATTATTATTCTGTACACTTTCACGCTCACTGGGAGAGGTTGAGCAAAATACAGATTATCTGATTGGGATTTTAACAAAAACTGCAATATTTTCATTAAACGTTGGCAAAGACAGTAATACAACATCAATCACAAACCTATTTGGAGAGGAGCCCTTAACTCAACTAAAATCTGTGCAATTCGGTGTGAATGATGTTTGTGCAAGCTGCGGAAATGCGCGAGCCGAACTGAAATGCTTGAATGTCCAGTGTGAGTGATTTGATTTAGATTTTTATTAAGGATCCCCATTAGCTGGTTGCCTCAACAACACACTAGTCTTCCTGGGGTCCACAATTCAATACAATTACAAGTAAAAGCATATAATTATAACTACACAATACAGAAAAAAAATAAAAGCATCAATAAAAAACAAGCAAACAATTTACAGTCACAGAATAATAATTACCATATAAATATAACTACACAATATAAAACCAAACAAATCATCAACAAGCAAACTAATTTAAAAACTCAGATAAAATATTACTCTCTTTTTAAAAACCTGTTTACTTTCAATGCTGGTGAGAATTTGAGGCAGGTTATTCCAGAGCGATAAAGATCTATAAATAAAAGATTTCCGCAAAGCATTCTTCCTGGGACGAGGGAGTACAAAATGCCCCTCACTGGATGCCCTGGTATTGTGATTATGTATAGTGCTACTGTGAACTATTTGGGCCATGAGAAAAGCAGGAGTTTTACTACCGGTTACTGATTTGAACAATATAAGAGTATTAGCCAACAACCTGTTCTGCACTGTTAGCCAGGAAAGAGAAGCATGCATTTGGTTCACTTTGGTTCTTAGTGAACAACCAAGAACCAGCCTTGCTGCCCTATTCTGGACAATCTGGAGTTTACTGATCTCACCACTTGCAGCAGACGCCCAGACTGTAGAACAATAGTCAATATGACACAAGACTAAACTCTTAACAATTTGACAAAGAAGAGGTGGATCAGCAAAAGCAGCACATTTCCTGGAAATACCAACAGCCCTTCCCATCTTTGTAACTATATCACTGATATGATTTGACCAGGATAGAGTGCAGTCCAGCTTCACTCCAAGGAGCTTGGCACTTCTGACCTGTTGAACTGTTGAAATACCTAGCCTCAAATCCAACTTTGGGTCACAAGATAACCCTTGCCTAGTCCCCAATACAATACTTTTTGTTTTAGAGGTGTTAAGGACAAGTCTGTTGCATACTGTCCAGTCATGCACAGCTTTTAGTTCCTCACTCAATACTACGTTAAGTACACTGCATGATGGTGCAGCATGATATAAGGTTGCATCATCAGCATAAAGAACCAATCTTGCACACCCGGTAGCCCAAGGTAAATCATTGGTGAATATAGAAAAAAGTAAAGGTCCTAGGCAACTTCCCTGTGGAACACCACAATCCAAACTTCTGCTATTAGACAAGCTGCCATTAAGATACACCTGTTGTGATGTTGAGGACAAATAACTCTGTATCCACATTAAACTTGAAGTATTAAAACCATAAAATTTAAGTTTCTCAATTAAAAGAGAGTGGTCAATCACGTCAAATGCAGCACTAAAATCTAACAGCACAGCTCCAACCAACATAGAATTATCTATAGCATTAAGCCAATCGTCCGTCATTTGTATAAGAGCCGTGGACGTAGAGTGGCCCGTTCTATATGCATGTTGAGAATCAGTTGCTAGCCCATTTGACTGAAAGTAAGCTTGAATTTGTGCATACACACATTTCTCCAGTATTTTACATAACCCAGGTAGGATGCTTATTGGTCTAGAATTGCCCTCATTGAAAGCCAATTTGGTAACCTTATATAGAGGAGTAACCTTAGCCACCTTCCATATCTTTGGACACAGGCCCACTTGTAAACATTTATTAAAAATATGACAAACAGGCACTGATATGATACCAGCAGTCATTTTCAGTAATTTACTATCCAGGTTGTCCACACCAGCTACTTTGTTGTCCGGAAGAGAGTGTAGTAACCTCTCAACCTCACTGACTTCAACCTGATGAAAATTGAATTCACAGTCCTTATTATCCATTATAATATTCCTAATGAGGTCAGCTGATTTGTTGTTATTGGATATATGCATACCATGCCTTAATTGAGATACCTTGTCAACATAATAGTTATTAAAATGATTGGCAATGTCACATGGCTTAGTGAGTACCAACCCATTTGATTCCACAAAAGGTATACAGACATTGTTCTTTCTACCTATGATTTCATTCAAAACATTCCATAAGTTTTTGCTATCATATCTCACATCATATAACCTCTGTTTGTAATATTCCCTTTTTTTCAGTTTGTTTAACTTTGTGACCTGGTTTCTTAAGGAACAGTACTTATGCCTGTCATCAATTAAACCTGAGTTAACGGAGGCTTTTTTAGCCATGTCTCTTTCAGTCATTAAACTTCTAAGTCCATTATCAATCCATGGGGCAGACTTAGTTTTGACAGAAAACTTCTTCAAAGGGGCATGCTTGTCCACAACACTCATGTACATTAACATAAATAAGTCCAGTGCAGCCTCAGGGTCTTCCTCACTGCACACCTCGTTCCAATTTAAACAGGATATTTCATCAATAAAACATTCTTCATCAAATCTCTTATAAGACCTTGTAAAAATAATTTTCGCTTTAGGTTTAGGAACCTATGTCTTTCTAGTGACAGCTATTATATTGTGGTCAGTAAAACCTACAGGAACCGAGACTGCTTTGGAGCATTGGTCCGGAACATTTGTATAAATATGATCAATGCATGTAGCTATAATAATACCATCACTATTACTACCTATTCTCGTGGGAGGGGCAACAATTTGGGACAGATTGCACGCATTTAGAATGGATAGTAACTTATTTTTGTTTGTACACCCCTGTCCCAGCCAGTCAACATTCATATCACCCAGTAAATAGATTTCTCTATTCTCATCTGATATCCTGTCAAACATCTCACGTAACTCCTTCAGATACAGAGCATCAGCACTAGGAGGCCTATAGAAACAGCATACTATAATTGGTTTCAAATAAGGCAGATAGACCTGCACACAAATAGCTTCAATACTCTCCCTCATCAAATCATTGCGCACTTTGATAGATAAATGATTCTGAACATAAATAGCCACCCCACCCCCAAACCTGTTCCTATCTTTCCTAAAAATTGAGAGCCCCTCAATGGCTACAATTGAATCAGAAAAGGAATCATCAAGGTGGGTCTCAGAAATGGCAAAGATATTAATAAAATGATCTTTGATAATACACTCTACTTCCTGATACTTATTACGCAGGCTGCATACATTCAAGTGAGCTAACACCAGGCCCCTATGAAGGCCCAGCTTAGTGCAGGACATAACAGTACTGGAAGTAGTCATGACACAGGCCAAACCAAGATACTAAAAACACCCACAAATGCCCATTCTAAAAAAGCCAGGGGGTAACCTTTGGGTCCCGATACAGCTGTCCATTTATGTACAGCCTATCCACAGTTAGTGCCACTCTCTTGTTCTGGGCTCGGTTCTCTCTCATGATCGGTGACAGTTTCTTTCTCCTATCGTTGATCTCAGCCGGGAAGTGGTCATTTAACCAGAGAGAGGTCCCTTTCAGCTCCTTTCCTCGGCTTTTCACCAACTCTTTGTGCTTAAAATGCTCAAAACGAGCTATTATGGGACGGACTTTATTGTCCACAGGTCTGCCCATTCTGTGCACTCTGGAAAAAGTTATGTCTCTTACCACCACCGGGGAGAGCTTGAGCTTATCCGACATGAACTCTCTTACAGTTTTTTCCGGATCGGCGTTGCCCTCTCGGATCCCCGAGAAAATGAGATTGTCTCTCATGTCCCTGCACTGTATATCCAACAGCGTGTCTTTAATGCGCCTATAGTCCGCGGTAAGAAAGTCAGTAGATCTCTGCATGTCAGTCATCGCACCTCTCAGAAAGACATTATCCTTTCTTAGATCCTCAATCTCCTTCTGACTGAATTCCAGGCTACTTCTCAAGTCACGGATGTCCTGTTGTAGTGCATCCAGAATATCCAGCTTGCTCAATCTCGCGTTGATCGATTCCAATACGGATGCGTCCACCTCCATGCTACCACCCGGCTCACCTCCGCTATCGGTCGAGCCACGCTGGGATCGGTGTCTCCTGGCTGGTTGTTTGACTTTACACGCAGCCCCACCAGACACCTCCTTCTTGTCACTCTTTTTGTTGGTCATCTCAACTGTGACTCTCCAAAAACCCGGTATTAAAACGTGCGATCGTTAAAATGCCAAGCTCAAGGCGAGCTGGAGGTTAGCGACTGGCTAGCTAGCCACCTGGCTAAAAACAAACCAGGCTAGCTAGCGGTCGGTGAAGTTTTTAAACAAACTTAACAAGGACACCTTGATCACTTTAGAATTGTCCATAAAGTGTCCATAAAAGTATCCAGAATAGGTATCAAAAATAAAATATGGTATATTTGCGACCTAAAATTGGATAAAAACGCCAATTTCTGCTCGCGGCAATGGAGAAGTTGACTTCAGACGTCACGTCACCAGGTGAAATGCTCGCGTGTGGATGGTGGAACTCTTGGAATCGGTTGAGAAATGTGAAGTGAAGTGAATTATATTTATATAGCGCTTTTTCTCTAGTGACTCAAAGCGCTTTACATAGTGAAAGCCAATAGCTAAGATACATTTAAACAGTGTGGGTGGCACTGGGATCAGGTGGGTAAAGTGTCTTGCCCAAGGACACAACGGCAGTGACTAGGGTGGCGGAAACGGGGATCGAACCTGCAACCCTCAAGTTGCTGGCACGGCCACTCTACCAACCGAGCTCTGCCGCCCCAATGTGAAATGTGTAGAAGTTTGTAAATTGGCCATTCACTTTGAATTGCGAACTTTTCCGTGTATTTCTGGGTCTTTACGGAACTGGGAAATAGGCTGGCTTGAATGTCCTGAACCAAGGAAGTGTTTGGATGGTGGAATGGTTCAAATCCTTTACAAAATATAGGATATGTATAAGTTTGTATATTGCCCATTCATTTTCAATTGGGAGAAATTCCGGGTAATTTTTTGGGGAATTCCGGGTAATCCGGTAATTTTCAGAAAAGGGAAACATGCTCGCTTGAATGTCCGCGATGAGTGGGGTGTGTTAGAATCTGATGAGAAACGTGGGAGAAAAATTTCCTGTATAACCTGAAATTCCTAGTAATTTGAGATATTTGGCGAGAAAATGACGTAAAAAAACATTTTTATACTTGAACAGTTCCGATCGAATGAAAACTGGGGGAAAAGTAGTCAAAAGAAAAAAGGGCAAAAACAGTGGTGCTAAAAAATCTGCAATTCCTGGTAATCAAGGAAATTTTGGAACCCAGAAACGCTTTGGCTTAAATGTCCAGGGTGAGTAAAGTGTGGGGATGGTGGAGCGGTTCGAATCGGACAAGAAATATGGGAATTGTGCAAGTTAGAAAATTGGCCCATTCATTATCAATGGGAAAAATGTCCTGAAAATCTAGAATTCCTGGTAATCTGGAATATCTGGGAAGAGAAAAAAAATGTTTTTAATGATTCCCCAAGCTGAACGTTTTGATATTTGAACGATTCCAATCGGAAGAAAATGGGGAGAATTCGTCAAAAGAAAAAAGGACAAAACATTATTTCAAATCCAGTGTGTTTAAAATCCGGAATCCTTGGTAATAAGGAAAATGTTGGAACCCGGAAACACTTTGGCCTAAATGTCCAGGGTGAGTGGAATGTGTGGATGGTGGAACGTTTTGAATCGGTTGAAAAATGTGAGAGTTGTGCATGTTAGAAAATTGGCACATTCATTATCAACGGGAAAAATGTCCTGAAAAATCTAGAATTCCTGGTAATCTGCAATATCTGGGAAGAAAAAAAAGGTTTTTAATGATTCGAGGCCAAGCCGAACCTTTTTTATACTTTAACGGTTAAAACAGTGGTATTTAAAATCCAGATTGTTTAAAATCCGGGATTCCTAATATTCAGGAACATTTTGGAACCCGGAAAGACTTTGGCTTGAATGTCCAGGGTGAGTGGAGCGTGTGATGGTGAAACGGATCGAATCGGGTGAAAAATGTGGGAGTTGTCCAAGTTTGAAAATTGGCCCATTCATTATCAATGAGAAAAATGTCCTGGAAAACCTGGAATTCCTGGTAATCTGGGATTTTCTTGGGGGAGAAGTCGGAATTTTACAGTTCCTAGTCTTAAATTTCAACAGGAACGCCCCTCTAGGTCGGATTTCCTCCTCGGAGTTGGCTTCAAATATGGCGGCTCTGAATGTCAACAATACTATAAACTTCTATAAAAGCTGTTATTTGCACTTCTGATTAGTTTTTGTCGCAATAAAGTAGCCATATATTGTTGGGCGTTTGTATATGGTAACGTTGCTGTAGTTTTTTCTTCTGGTATATACATTCGGCATCGCTAGCAATAGTATCTCTGTTTCCTCTCCAACCTCTGTGTAACATGAATATGTTGTCTTGCAGAGTTCAGAGTCTGGATCAGACAAGGACGATGTCCTGTTTTCACGCCTTGAGACCGAGGTTTGTGTCTCCATGTTACCTTTTTTGTCTTGCAGTATTATTATTCAGTACACTTCCACGCTCACTGGGAGAGGTTGAGCAAAATACAGATTATCTGATTGGGATATTAACAAAAACTGCAATATTTTGATTAAACCTTGGGAAAGACAGTAATACAACATCAATCACAAACCTATCTGGAGAGTAGCCCTTAACTCAACTAAAATCTGTGCAATTCGGTGTGAATGATGTTTGTGCAAGCTGCGGAAATGCGCGAACCGAACTGAAATGCTTGAATGTCCAGTGTGAGTGGAGCGTGTGGATGTTGGAACGCTTGAAATCGGTTGAGAAATGTGGAATGTGTAGAAGTTTGTAAATTGGCCATTCACTTTGAATTGCAAACTTTTCCGTGTATTTCCGGGTCTTTACGGAACTGGGAAATAGGCTGGCTTAAATGTCCTGAATCAAGGAAGTGTTTGGATGGTGGAATGGTTCAAATCCTTTAAAAAATATGGGATATGTATAAGTTTGTATATTGCCCATTCATTTTCAATTGGGAGAAATTCTGGGTATTTTTTGGGAGAAATTCCGGGTAATCCGGTAATTTTCAAAAAAGGGAAACATGCTTGCTTGAATGTCCACGATGAGTGGGGTGTGTTAGAATCTGATGAAAAACGTGGGACAAAAAATTCCTGTGTAACCTGAAATTCCTATTAATTTGAGATATTTGGCGAGAAAATGACGTAAAAAAACGTTTTTATACTTGAACGGTTCCGATCGAATGAAATCTGGGGGAGAAGTAGTCAAAAAAAAAAAGGGCAAAAACAGTGGTGCTAAAAAATCTGCAATTCCTGGTAATCAAGGAAATTTTGGAACCCAAAAACGCTTTGGCTTGAATGTCCAGGGTGAGTGAAGTGTGGGGATGGTGGCGCGGTTCGAATCGGACGAGAAATATGGGAATTATGCAAGTTAGAAAATTGGCCCATTCATTATCAATGGGAAAAATGTACTGAAAAATCTAGAATTCCTGGTAATCTGGAATGTCTGGGAAGAAAACAAAAATGTTTTTAATGATTCCCCAAGCTGAACGTTTTGATATTTGAACGGTTCCAATCGTAATAAAATGGGGAGAATTTGTCCAAAGAAAAATGGACAAAACATTATTTCAAATCCAGTGTGTTTAAAATCCGGAATCCTTGGTAATAAGGAAAATGTTGGAACCCGGAAACACTTTGGCCTAAATGTCCAGGGTGAGTGGAATGTGTGGATGGTGGAACGTTTTGAATAGGTTGAAAAATGTGGGAGTTGTGCATGTTAGAAAATTGGCCCATTCATTATCAACGGGAAAAATGTCCTGAAAAATCTAGAATTCCTGGTAATCTGCAATATCTGGGAAGAAAAAAAAGTTTTTTTAACGATTCTAGGCCAAGCCGAACATTTTTTATACTTCAACGGTTAAAAGTGGTATTTAAAATCCAGATTATTTAAAATCTGGAATTCCTAATATTCAGGAACATTTTGGAACCCGTTAAGACGTTGGCTTGAATGTCCAGGGTGAGTGGAGCGTGTGATGGTGAAACGGATCGAATCGGGTGAAAAATGTGGGAGTTGTCCAAGTTTGAAAATTGGCCCATTCAATATCAATGAGAAAAATGTCCTGGAAAACCTGGAATTCCTGGTAATCTGGGGTTTTTTGGGGGGGAAGTCGGAATTTTACAGTTCCTAGTCCTAAATTTCAACAGGAACGCCCCTCTAGGTCGGATTTCCTCCTCGGAGTTGGCTTCAAATATGGCGGCTCTGAATGTCAACAATACTATAAGCTTCTATAAAAGCTGTTATTTGCACTGCTGATTAGTTTTTGTCGCAATAAAGTAGCCATATATTGTTGGGCGTTTGTATATGGTAACGTTGCTGTAGTTTTTTCTTCTGGTATATACATTCAGCATCTCTAGCAATAGCATCTCTGTTTCCTCTCCAACCTCTGTGTAACATGAATATGTTGTCTTGCAGAGTTCAGAGTCTGGATCAGACAGGGACATTCGCATGTATTCACTCAGTGAGCCCGAGGTTTGTGTCTCTATGCTCCCCTTTTTGTCTTGCAGTATTATTATTCAGTACACTTCCACGCTCACTGGGAGAGGTTGAGCAAAATACAGATTATCTGATTGGGATATTAACAAAAACTGCAATATTTTCATTAAACGTTGGTAAAGACAGTAATACAATATCAATCACAAATCTATTTGGAGAGTAGCCCTTAACTCAACTAAAATCTGTGCAATTCGGTGTGAATGATGTTTGTGCAAGTTGCGGAAATGCGCGAGCCGAACTGAAATGCTTGAATGTCCAGTGTGAGTGGAGCGTGTGGATGGTGGAACGCTTGGAATCGGTTGAGAAAAGTGGAATCTGTACAAGTTTGTAAATTGGCCATTCACTTTGAAATGCAAACTTTTTCTTGTATTTCCGGATCTTTACAGAACTGGGAAATAGGCTGGCTTAAATGTCCTGAACCAAGGAAGTGTTTGGATGGTGGAATGGTTCAAATCCTTTAAAAAATATGGGATATGTATAAGTTTGTATATTGCCCATTCATTTTCAATTGGGAGAAATTCCGGGTAATTTTTGGGAGAAATTCCGGGTAATCCGGTAATTTTCAGAAAAGGGAAACATGCTCGCTTGAATGTCCACGATGAGTGGGGTGTGTTAGAATCTGATGAGAAACGTGGGGGGAAAATTCCTGTATAACCTGAAATTCCTAGTAATCTGAGATATTTTCCTCTCCATCCACCGTGTATGAAGGTTGCAGAAAGAGTGCCTATTTTCCCATAAGTTTTTTGTATTCAGACAAGTCAACCGCAAGAATAGCTTTGGTGGATGCGGCCATCTTGACGTCATTCCCCACTCCAATTTCCTAGGTACTGAGGTTCTGTTTTAGAAGAAAACTTTTCATGTGCTATTTGCACCAAAGGTTTTGCAAACTGTCAGCACGGTGACACAGGGATTAGTGCGTCTGCCTCACAATACGAAGGTCCTGGGTTTGATCCTGCGCTCTGGATCTTTCTGTGAGGAGTTTGCATGTTCTCCCCGGGACTGCGTGGGTTCCCTCCGGGTACTCTGGCTTCCTCCCACATCCAAAGACATGCAGCTGGGAATAGGTTGATTGGCAACACTAAATTGGCCCTAGTGTGTGAATGTTGTCTTGTCTATCTGTGTTGGCCCGGTAATGAGGTGGCGTCTTGTCCAGGGTGTACCCCGCCTTCCGCCCGAATGCAGCTGAGATAGGCTCCAGCGACCCCGAAAGGGACAAGCGGTAGAAAATGGAAGGATGGATGGGTTTTGCAAACAAAATAAAGAATAAGGGTCAACGTATCAAACCTTCAGGCAGGCATAATGTCCGCGAAAACAAGTAAATCCGCATTAATTTTTGTGTCAAAATATCAAAATATTTATTAAAAATAAAATTAAAAATATGATCTAAAAATCAGGCGATCAGGAGCACTGAAACAAGCTCGCTACTTAGCATAGTTAGCGTCACCTAGCCAGCCTACTTGTTGTCGCCTGTGTTCGCTCTCGGAGCTCGGGGAACATGTTTTATCAGTATCATGTTTTAAACCCCACTTCTAAAAGCCATGTACTACAAAACGGGCTCATGATTACATGCTTTCAAACTTTTGAATTCGGTTTAATCATGATTAATCACAGGTTATTACTGGCTTGCATAATTTTAATCAACTTTAAAAAAGACCCCAATTTTTGGACGCAAACGTAATTTTATTGTCAGAATGTCATACAGGAACATTTTAAAACATGTTTTACTTGAATTTGTTCACTCAAAACGTGGTAACAATTTTAGCTCAAGTCGTGCCGGCATGTATTTTGAAGTGAAATCAAAGCATGTGCGGTCAAAACACATTGCATAATTATTCTAATGGGACAATGAAAAAGGAGGATTACCTCCAAATTCTTCAGGACAACCTAAAACCATCAGCCCTGAGATTGGGTCTTGGGCGCGGTTGGGTGTTCCAACAGGACAATGACCCCCAAACACACGTCAAAAGTGGTAAAGGAATGGCTAAATCAAGCTAGAATTAAGGTTTTAGAATGGCCTTCCCAAAGTCCTGACTTAAACGTGTGGACAATGCTGAAGAAACAAGTACATGTCAGAAAACCAACAAATGTATCTCAACTGCACCAATTTTGTCAAGAGGAGTGGTCAAAAATTCAACCAGAAGCTTGTGGATGTCTACCAAAAGTGCCTTATTGCAGTGTAACTTGCCAAGGGACATATAACCAAATATTAACATTGCTGTATGTATACTTTTGACCCAACAGATTTGGTCATTTTTTCAGTAGACCCATAATAAATTCATAAAAGAACCAAACTTCATGAATGTTTTTTGTGACAAACAAGTATGTGCTCCAATCACTCTATCACAAAAAAATAAAAGTTGTAGAAATATATTGGAAACTCAAGACAGCCATGACATTATGTTCTTTACAAGTGTATGTAAACTTTTGACCACGACTGTATGAATACATGTATATATATATATATATATATATATATATATATATATATATATATATATATATATATATATATATATATATATATATATATATATATATATATATATATATATAAATATGTATGTGTGTATATATATATTTTTCTAAAAGGTTCTTAATCTGAGTTAGATTTTCCTAGTTAAAAAAAAATATTTAAAAAACTTCAACGTGCACCTGCATTCTTTCCTTGTCCAGTCATATTCTCTACTTCGTCATAGTAGTTTTGTTAAAAACAGGGATGCTGTCACAAATTCTGGGGCCCGTAGCACCCCACACTCAACACCTGCCAGTCAGGGGCCCCTTAGAAAAAGTCCCAAGCTTTTTAAAATTAATGTTCAAGTCTTTTCTCATTCTCGTGAACCCAATATAGTGTATCGTTTTTGTCTCGTAGAACGAGGTTATCGTCACACCCCTAACGTTAGGTAACATTTCCCATTCTCATCGGTCATGCAAGTGTGAAAGAAGTAACTCGATTGTTTTGGGAGCCACATTTCCAGAAAGCTAAGGACCGCGGGGTGGGATTTCTCCCTTTAGTATTAGTCTTATATGTTGGTCTATAGTCAGAAAAATATAGTAGACATTTAAAAATGGACTGTTTATTTTGTCATAGTTACAGGAGCGCTCTGCTGTTTTTGAGGAGCATCTGCAAAAAAGCTAGTCAAAGATCATCTCGATGACAGCACTCTTTAAGAATCCGCTGCTAAAATGTTTGTCTCTCACAAGTTTTTTAAACTGAATTCACGGGCCACCAGTTGATGAAAGAGAAAGGACCTCCCATCAGGCACAAGACATTAAAACAACATTGACAACCTGTTGAATTAGGTCCTGACGTTGAGCAACTCAAACATAACGTTTAAACAACATGCTTTTTGACGACGTTTATTCAATGTCAGGTTGTGACGTTGATTTTACCATTGAATTTTGGTCATTTCCCAACCAATATTCTACAACTGAAACATAATGTTGAAACAATAACTTTTTGACGACGTCTATTCAATGTTTGGTTGTGACGTTGATTTGACCATTGAAATGTGGTCATTTTCCAACCAATATTCTACAACACAAATACAACGTTGAAACAACATGCTTTTTGACGACATGTATTTAATGTCAGGTTGTGACGTTGATTTGATCATTGAAATTTGGTCCTTTCCCAACCAACAACGTGGATCCAACGTTAGACACCAACGATATCTCAATTTACAAATACAACTATTTTGCAACGTTGTTTCCAAGTCAGTTTTAAAGGACATATACGTATAATCAATGTTGTAACAATGTCTTGTGCCTGCTGGGCTAAAATAGAACCTCGAGGAACACCACTAGTATAACTAAAGAAGTTGAACAAATGACTATTGACTGTATCTGAAGTGTAAACAAGCTACAGCAGCAACTTAGTCAAATAAATTAAATTTTTCAAAAACTGCCAAAAAGGATATAGGACAGGGGTCACCAACGCGGTGCCCGCGGGCACCAGGTAGCCCGTAAGGACCAGATGAGTAGCCCGCTAGCCTGTTCTAAAAATAGCTCAAATAGCAGCACTTACCAGTGAGCTGCCTCTATTTTTTAAATGTTATTTATTTACTAGCAAGCTGGTCTCGCTTTGCCTGACATTTTTAATTCTAAGAGAGACAAAACTCAAATAGAATTTGAAAATCCAAGAAAATATTTTAAAGACTTGGTCTTCACTTGTTTAAATAAATTCATTAATTTTTTTACTTTGCTTCTTATAACTTTCAGAAAGACAATTTTAGAGAAAAAATACAACCTTAAAAATGATTTTAGGATTTTTAAACACATATACCTTTTTACCTTTTAAATTCCTTCCTCTTCTTTCCTGACAATTTAAATCAATGTTCAAGTAAATTTATTTTTTTTATTGTAAAGAATAATAGATACATTTTAATTTAATTCTTCATTTTAGCTTCTGTTTTTTCAACAAAGAATATTTGTGAAATATTTCTTCAAACTTATTATGATTAAAATTAAAAGAAATTATTCTGGCAAATCTAGAAAATCTGTAGAATCAAATTTGAATCTTATTTCAAAGTCTTTTGAATTTTTTTTAAAATTTTTGTTCTGGAAAATCTAGAAGAAATAATGATTTGTCTTTGTTAGAAATATAGCTTGGTCCAATTTGTTATATATTCTAACAAAGTGTAGATTGTATTTTAAACTATTTAAAACATGTCATCAAAATTCTAAAATTAATCTTAATATGGAAAAATTACTAATGATGTTCGTTCCATAAATTATTTTTTTAATTTTTTCAAAAAGATTCAAATTAGCTAGTTTTTCTCTTCTTTTTTTCAGTTGAATTTTGAATTTTGAAAATAAACTATGTTTCAAAATTTAATTGTCATTTTTTTCGTGTTTTCTCCTCTTTTAAACCGTTCAATTAAGTGTGAATATCATTAATTATTAATAATAACATAGAGTTAAAGATAAATTGAGCAAATTGGCTACTTCTGGCAATTTATTTAAGTGTGTATCAAACTGGTAGCCCTTCACATTAATCAGTACCCAAGAAGTAGCTCTTGGTTTCAAAAAGGTTGGTGACCCCTGATATAGGACATAGTATTTAAAGGAGTGCCGTGAGGAGCGCCTCAGTTTTGTAAATCAGTTTGGACCCCGGTGTTTTTGTTAATGCAAGGATCTGCCAATGTGTTTAAGTGGTCCAAGTTCCTCTAAACAACAGAGGCACTTAGTGTTCTTAGGAATTTGCTGCAAATCTGTTTGCCTCCCAAGTATTGAACTGAGCTCAGGGTGCATGGCCGGATTTTGTCCCCCGGGCCGCCAGTTGAATATCCCTGAAGTGCACCAATAAAATGAAAACAATACAAAGCAAACAAATCACAATAACACCCTACCTGTCGTTTCAGGGTCCTCTCCTCGCTGATACGGATGTACGTTGCTGCTTTATGGAGAGAGATATCCAGCAGCGTCAGTCAGAGGTTGTTTCTCCTTTTCCTTTTCGTGGACCTGAAAGAGGAAATGTTAACCAACTACACTTCAGCATGTCCTCTGCTCCTCCACCCATCTGTCCATCCTTCCAGGCATCCCTTCCAACTGGAGCCATCGAAGAAAATGTTGACCAACTTCCAATTGGCATGCCACCTCCACCTCCGCCCATCCATGCACCTTCTGATGCTCCTCCACCTCCACCTCTTCTTAAAAAAAGACGTCAGGATCTTTCAATGTTAGGCTCATCAGCCAGACCAGCCCTACCCCACAACGTGGCATCCCCTCCTGAGACCGGTACACTTTTTAGGCGTTCACTTGACGTGATCCAAAGTCCTGGTTTCGCTGCACAGTCGTCCACACCACCAATAGGGTGTGTTAAATACGAAGCAATGTTTTCACGTGACGTGATCCAAAGTCCTGATGTCGCTGCACAGTCGTCCACACCACCAATAGGGTGTGTTAAATACAAAACAATGTTTTCACGTGACCTGATCCAAAGTCCTGATGTCGTTGCACAGTCGTCCACACCACCGATAGAGTGTGATGAAGACAAAGAATCTTTTCCACAGTCCAAGAAGCTTAAAAGTCGATCAAAGACCATGTCTCCAAACCAATTTTATTTCGGGGTCCAAGATGCGAGCGATCTCGTTGTGGGGGAAAAAGGTGCCCCCCCCCTTCCCCTTCCACCCATCCATCCATCTTCTGATGCTACTCCACCTCCACGTCCACCTCCTCTTAGAGGCATGTCTAAGAATGTTTTTAGGTCAGGCTTTGCCAGATCTTGCTCAGTAGCATCGACTCCTGAGACCGGCACACTTTTTGGGAGTTCACATGACGCGTTTCAAACTTCTGGTTTCCTTGCACAGTCGTCACTAATCCCGTGTGGTACATACGAAGGATTTTCTCAACAGTCCAGGCAGCTTAAAAATCAACTAGAGGCCATGTCTACAAACCGATTGGACTATTCATCACCGGTAGGTTTTTCTTGCGAGCGATCTCGTTTTGAGGGAAAAAGCTGGCATCCCCCTTCCACTACCAAAATGAAAACAATAAAAAGCAAACAAATCACAATAACACCCCACCTGTCGTTTCAGGCTCCTTTCCTCGCTGATACGGATGGATTTTGCGGCTTTATGGAGAGAGATATCCAGAAGCGTCAGTCAGGGGCTGTTTCTCCTTTTCGTTTTCGTGGACCTGAAAGAGGAAATGTTAACCAACCACGAATCAGCATGTTCTCTGCTCCTCCACCCATCTGTCCATCCTTCCAGGGATCCCTTCCGACTGGAGCCAACAGAGCAAATATTGACCAACTTCCAATTGGCATGCCACCTCCACCTCCGCCCATCCATCCATCTTCTGATGCTCCTCCACCACAACCTCGTCCTCGTTTTAGAACCAGGCATCAGTATGTTGATGCTTCTTCTTCTCCTCTTTTGGTGGCCAACATACAGCAACCGCTACAGCAACAGGAATGGCAACGGCGACGGAGAGGGCAACCGCTACAGCAACAGCAACAGCAACCGCCACAGCAACAGCAACAGCAAAAAGGGGGAAAAGTGGATAAGATGTCTATGCCATTTAGTGGTTTTGGCTTTCTGCAACCTGCCGCAAGTGGAGGCTTTGAATCCTGTAGCGAAAAGCAACTTCCCACAGAAGATAAAGATTTTTTATCGGAGGAGTGGTCTTTACCAGCCAGATCAGCTCCATCCACCGAAGTAGCATCGCCTCCTGCTATCGGCACACTTGTTGGGGGTTGGATTGACGTAATGCAAGATTCTGGTTTGGATGAAGACTCGCCCACACCATTAATCCTGTGTAGTTCACAAGCAGAATCTCTCCCAGAGCTCGGCCAGCAGAAAATGATTTCAATTGAATTGGCTAAGTCGTCACCAGTTGATTTTTCTTCCGGGGGCCAAGAGGCACTCGACATCGTTTTGGAGGAAACACCTCGTCAGTTTAGGTGAGTCTCCGAAGAACCCAGCTGGCACAAGACATTAAAACAACATTGAGAACTTGTTGAACTGAAGTTGAGCAACTCAAACCTAACGTTGAAACAACGTTACGTTGCAAAAAAGCTAGTCAAAGATCATCTCGATGACAGCACTCTTTAAGAATCCGCTGCTAAAATGTTTGTCTCTCACAAGTTTTTTAAACTGAATTCACGGGCCACCAGTTGATGAAAGAGAAAGGACCTCCCATCAGGCACAAGACATTAAAACAACATTGAGAACCTGTTGAATTAGGTCCTGACGTTGAGCAACTCAAACATAACGTTGAAACAACATGCTTTTTGACGACGTTTATTCAATGTCAGGTTGTGACGTCCATTTCACCATTGAAATTTGGTCATTTCCCAACCAACATTGTGGATCCAACGTTAGACACCAACGTTGTCTCAATTTACAAATACAACTATTTTGCAACGTTGTTTCAAAGTCAGTATAATCAACATTTCAATGTCTTTTGCCTGCTGGGATGCTTTCTAGAAACGCTTCAGGCCAGAAATGTATCTAAAAAGAGTGGAAAGGAGGTAATATCTGCGCCGTAATCCCACATTGTACAAATGTGTGTGTCACATGTAGGGATGTAATGATAAACCGCGGTAAAACCTCCCACGGTTAGTATTACCCGTGTAAATTAAAATGATCGTAAGACCGTGACTGATAACTCTTTGAGAAAGTCACAGACCGGTGACACCGCTCATTTACTGGAGAAGCAAGGTAGCACGAGCTCGCTTAAATGCTAACATGAAAACAAGAGACATTAACGTCTTTCTCTGTTGAATGCCTTTTAATCAGATAATGTCACAGGTTTAAACTGGTTAAAAAAAACTCCTGTTTTGCAAATGTATACCCATTTAAAAGTGTGATCAAAAGGAATTCAAAGGGTTTAAAAAAAACAACATTACATGCTTTTCTAGTTATGTGTAGAGCTGACGTTGATTGAGAGGTTTGAGCGAAAGGTACTTAAAAAAAATGATCTAAATGTTTTTCTACCCTTTGAAAAATGGAGGACTTATATGTCCTGTTTGGCTTTGGGGTGTTGTGGAATAACTGCCAGTGGATCCTACACCTGTGAAAGAGTTTGACATGAAAAAAAACTCTCTCAGGATACGATAGGATAGACTTTGGTTGCAGTGCAGATTCAAAAAGTCCACAAAAATAAGGTAAAATACATGAAAACGAGGGAAGCATTAAAGAACAAAAAATGCATTAAAGAGCACAGAGCTGATGCCACTTCAGCGTCGCCATTTCTACATACAGCTACAAAAGTAAAAGACAAAAAAATTAGCAATATCTAATACATATTGCGTACATACAATTGCAGCATGCATAGATAAACAACACAATAAAACAGAACAAAAACACCATTCTATGAACAATAATATGTACCTAATCATTTAAATACAATAGGCTATAAATAAGTGTATAAAAGTCAGATGTTCTCTTACAGTAGGAAAGGGATTCAAATTGGAATTGCCACAAAACACATTTTAAGATATTTAACACTCTACTGCCACCTGACAGCTCAAGTGGATAGCGCACGCCCAAAATTCGTCACGTTCTATGTGTCAGGTAAACCGCCAGGAATGGGGGCATATGAATCCCCTTTCTGGTGTACGCTTCTGATGAGACTGTTTTGTAGAAGGAGATAGATAAGCAAAACACCTGAAGCGGTGCAATATATTTGTTTACATGTGCTTGTAATCAGCATTGATCACATGTCACTGTTTGGTGTTTTTAGCAGGCCAAAAGTGTCAGCTGGCGGTCAACCAGTCCTGTTGAAATGGCCGAGGCTCTTCAAGATGCAACATGCGGTAAGACCACACCCGTGCAACGTGTTGACATCGGGGGATACAGCCTCTTTTCTTTGCAATATGACACTACAGGAGTAAGTAAAGCAGAGCCTGGTATCGCTTGTACCCATACAGATGCATAGGCAGGGTTGGGAAATGAATAATATTCTACTTACTAGGCGGGTGCATCTCTACCTTCAATGGCGATCCGATACGAATCTCAATACGTGGGTTACACCATTCACTGACGATACTTTTCAAAACATGGCGATTCGATGCAGGTGTAAGAAAATTAACTGTATTATGGGTTATACTTGTATAGCGCTTTCTACCTTTTTTAAGGAACTCAAAGCGCTTTGACACTATTTCCACATTCACCCATTCACACACACATTCACACACTTATGTCAGAACAACGTCACGTGTTCATTCTTTAAATAGACACAACATAACAGGTGGTTCTTGTATTATTAGCAAAAAGTTGAGCCTTCAACTTCAAGGCATAGCAATCCATAAACTTGAAGAAAAGAAGGCGTGTGAGCTAGAAATTGCAAATGATGATTAGAACTGTACATTCATTTTCTTCTGTTTATTCTTAGTTTAGTTGTACTCTTATTTGTTCAACAAAACCCAAAACCAGTGAAGTTGGCATGTTGTGTAAATGGTAAATAAAAACAGAATACAATGAATTGCAAATCCTTTTCAACCTATATTCAATTGAATAGACTGCAAAGACAAGATATTTAATGTTCGAATTGAGAAACTTCATTAACTTAGAATTTAATGGCAGCAACATGTTGCAAAAAAGTAGGCACAGGGGCATTTTTACCACTGTGTTACATGGCCTTTCCTTTTAACAACACTCAGTAAACGTTTGGGAACTGAGGAGACCAATTTTTGAAGTTTTTCAGGTGGAATTATTTCCCATTCTTGCTTGATGTACAGCTTAAGTTGTTCAACAGTCCGGGGTCTCCATTGTGGTATTTTAGGCTTCATAATGCGCCACGGAGACAGGTCTGGACTACAAGCAGGCCAGTCTAGTACCCGCACTCTTTTACTACGAAGCCAGTCTGTTGTAACACTGGAATGGGATGGACTTCATTGTGATTGCACTTAAAAGTACAAGGAAATGTGTTTTCAGTAAAAGATGTCAACCAGCAGACATTCACCGCCTGAGAGGATAGGCTCACAGCAGCTCTGCTTGTACGTTGAGAACATTAGAGTGATACGCACTTCCATGTCTCCAAACATCCCAAAACAAACTACTAGATTTGTCGTTAGTCGCTTTTGAGAAAGAAAGTCATTAAGAGGAGTTGGAAAGATTCTGGATTCAGCGAGAAGGTTGCGAAGTTATCTTCGTAAAAATGCGTTTCCTAATAATTAGAGATGCCGATAAATGCTTTAAAATGTAATATCGGAAATGATCGGTATCGTTTTTTTGTTGTTGTTTTTTTAATTAAATCAACATAAAAAACACAAGATACACTTACAATTAGTGCACCAACCCAAAAAACCTCCCTCCCCCATTTACACTCATTCACACAAAAGGGTTGTTTCTTTCTGTTATTAATATTCTGGTTCCTACATTATATATCAATATATATCAATACAGTCTGCAAGGGATACAGTCCGTAAGCACACATGATTGTGCGTGCTGCTGGTCCACTAATAGTACTAACCTTTAACAGTTAATTTTACTCATTTTCATTAATTACTAGTTTCTATGTAATTGTTTTACACACACACATATTATATTGTTTTACTTTATTTTCTATTCAAGAAAATGTTTTTAATTTATTCATCTTATTTTATAAATTTTTTTAAAAGGTACCTTATCTTCACCATACCTGGTTGTCCAAATAAGGCATAATAATCTGTTAATTCCACGACTGTATATATCAGTATCGGTTGATATCGGTAATTAAAGAGTTGGACAATATCGGATATCGGCAAAAAGCCATTATCGGACATCCCTACTACTACTAATAATAATAATATATTTTATTTGTAAAAAGCACTTTACATTGTGTAAACAACCTCAAAGTGATACAGTGTATTAAAAAAAAAAGATAATAAAAATAAAAACTAGAAGAGCCAAATAGCTAAAACTGGTATGCATATATCTAAAAAAGGCTTTTTTAAAAAGAAGGGTTTTTAAGCCTTTTTTAAAAGCATCCACAGTCTGTGGTGCCCTCAGGTGGTCAGGGAGAGCGTTCCACAGACTGGGAGCGGCGGAGCAGAAAGCCCGGTCTCCTATTGTTCGTAGCTTTGTCCTCGGAGGTTGGAGGAGGTTAGCCTGTGCGGAGTGGAGGATTTGGGGGTGAGTAGTTCTTTGAGGTAGAGGGGGGCATTTCCATGGAGTTGTATGGTCTTGTATGGGATGTGTTTCTGCCGAGGTGTCCAGAAAGATTCCATCCAGCGAACGCTACATTTGCAGGTGCGCTGTTGATATTTGTGTGTTGCAGGACGGTTACTGGGACGTGACGGCAAAGCTGGGCGAGTGCGTGGGCGTCGACCTGGACGTCCTTACCAACGACTTCCTGAGAAGCAAAGGCATCCGCTCGCTCGGTGAGAGACGCTCGCGCCGCCATGGGCCGGGCCGGTCAAGTGACGCGGTGTGGTCTTGCGCAGGTGTGACGGCCCACGCTGACATCCTCAAGCTGCTGGCGACTCTTCTCGTGCTGCAGCTGATGAGGTTGGAGAAACTGCCAGAAGGCCTGCTGCTGCGCACGCTGTTTACGTTGGAGGAACCCCCGAGCAGGTAAAGTGGCCGTCGCACCCTTGCGGCGCCTGCTTTTGGCACTCTGAAGTCAAAAAGCTGTGCTTTTGGGTGGCAGGAGCGCGTGGCCCCGCTGGCAGCTCGTCAAGAAGGCGGTGGACTGGGTCCGCTGGGCCGACCGCCAGTACCCGTGCATCTGCAGCCGGCTGGAGATGGCTTTGACCTGGGAGTCCGCCACGCGCCAGCTGCTGGGCTACGACGTCCTCCCCGCTTTCTCGCCACTCGCCGGCCTGCCGCTGAGAAGGAACTTTGCCGCCCCGTGTCCCCCTGTGGTCGTCCACTGAGGTCGTACGGCGGGTGACAACATTAGGTACGCAGTTGCACAACACTGCAGAGGCAGATGGAGTACTCCATCTTATTAGATGATGTGCGGGTGTACCTAATGTTGTGGGAAAAAGGTTAACCCTCTTTGTGTACTTTTATGTGTCATTAATATAGGCAACAGTTAATTTTCAGGTGTTTTCATCTCGATATTCAAAGTAGGGCTGGGCGATATGGCTGATAACTGTATCACGATATCAGGGTTTTATATCGGTCGACATAATTATTGATATCATTTATGAGCTATAGAAACTAAGGACCAGGAGAAATATGTACCGGTATTTAATTTGAAATGTAACCTTCTGATTAGAATGCCCTTAGCTATCAAGGCAGAAGTTAAATGTCAACACAAGCATGGAAAACAGACACCGTAAACATACACTACCGTTCAAAAGTTTGGGGTCACCCAAACAATTTTGTGGAATAGCCTTCATTTCTAAGAACAAGAATAGACTGTCGAGTTTCAGATGAAAGTTCTCTTTTTCTGGCCATTTTGAGCGTTTAATTGACCCCACAAATGTGATGCTCCAGAAACTCAATCCGCTCAAAGGAAGGTCCGTTTTGTAGCTTCTGTAACGAGCTAATCTGTTTTCAGATGTGTGAACATGATTGCACAAGGGTTTTCTAATCATCAATTAGCCTTCTGAGCCAATGAGCAAACACATTGTACCATTAGAACACTGGAGTGATAGTTGCTGGAAATGGGCCTCTATACACCTATGTAGATATTGCACCAAAAAACAGACATTTGCAGCTAGAATAGTCATTTACCACATTAGCAATGTATAGAGTGTATTTCTTTAAAGTTAAGACTAGTTTAAAGTTATCTTCATTGAAAAGTACAGTGCTTTTCCTTCAAAAATAAGGACATTTCAATGTGACCCCAAACTTTTGAACGGTAGTGTAATTGTAAAATCGCATTGAACACTTAACAATAAGCGCTTAAGATTAAGGAATATGTAAGAAATGCTTCATACACTGCAAAAAGTCAGTGTTCAAAAACAAGAAAAAAAAATACAAAAATGAGGGGTATTTTACTTGAACCAAGCAAAATTATCTGCCAATAGAACAAGAAAATTTCCAAAACAAGTAAAATTAGCTAACCTCAATAAATAACCCCAAAATACCTTAAAATAAGTATATTCTCACTAATAACAAGTGCACTTTTCTTAGCAGAAAAAAAAAGAGACTTTTTTCCTCAATATGTGGAAAAATATTTTTTAAATTAAGTAAATGCTAGTGCCATTATCTTGACATAATCATATGCGCTCGGCATCATGATTTTTTTTTTTCATGCTTGAAGTACGAAATTATGACTTTAAAATAGTAGTTTTATACTTGTGAGTGTTGATGACACAGCTTTGCATCATATATACTAGTTTCAAGCATGTTTTACTCAATATAGGTCATAAAATCTCAGCAACAAGCTGTAATATCTTACTGAGATCATTTAGGACCAAAACCCTTAAAACAAAGTAAAAACTCCAACATAAAATCTGCTTAGTGAGAAGAATTATCTTATCAGACAGAAAATAAGCAAATATCACTCTTATTTGAGATATTTCATCTTACTTACATTTCAGTTTTTGCAGTGTAGAGTGTAATAAAATAGTGAAAAGTGTGAAAATGTAAACACAGAGAAACGTGAAAAGAACTCTTTTCTGCAGGTTTAGTGCTAAGAAATAATGTCTTTGTAAAATTAAATTGTCCTGTTATTCTTATTTAACTAAGGAAAGGAATTTTTGTTATGCTGTAATTATTTAAATATTATTATTATGATATTTGTCGATATCGATAATTATGGATATTCTTACGACCTATGGAAAATAAGGAGTAGGAGAAATATGTATTTAATTTTAAATGTAACCTTCTTCTGATTATACAGTAATGCCCTCAGCTATCAAGGCAGAAATTAAATGTCAACACAAGCATGGAAAACAGACAATGTAAACATAATTATAAAATCGCATTGAACACTTAACAATAAGCGCTTAAGATTAAGGAATATGTAAGAAATGCTTCATAAAGTGTAATAAAATAGTGCAAAGTGTGAAAATGTAAACACAGAGAAACGTGAGAAGAAGTTTTTTCTGCAGGTTTAGTGCTAAGAAATAATGTCTGTGTAAAATTAATTTGTCCTGTTATTCTTATTTAACTACGGAAAGGAATTTTTGTTATGCTATAGTTATTTAAATATTATTATTATGATATTTGCCGATATCGATAATTATGGATATTTTTATGACCTATGGAAAATAAGGAGTGGGAGAAATATGTATTTAATTTTAAATGTAACCTTCCTCTGATTATACAGTAATGCCCTCAGCTATCAAGGCAGAAAGGAAATGTCAACACAAGCATGGAAAACACTCAAACAATGTCAACAAAATATTACAATCACATTGAACACTTAACAATAAGTGCTTAAAATTAAGGAATATTTAAGAAATGCCTCATGAAGTGTAAGAAAATAGTGCAAAGTGTGAAAATGTAAACAGAGAAACCTGAGAAGAACTATTTTCTGCAGGTTTAGTGCTAATAATTAATGTTTGTGTAACATTAATTTGTCCTGTTATTCCTATTTAACCACGGAAAGGAATTGTTGTTATGCTGTAATTATTTGAATATTATTATATTGGTCGATATCGATCATTATGAATATTTTTATGACCTATGGAAAATAAGGAGCCGGGGAAGTATGTATTTAATTTGAAATGTAACCTTGCGCTGATTATAATGCCCTCAGCTATCAAGGCAGAAAGGAAATGTCAACACAAGCATTTTCAATGTATACAAAATATTAAAATCACATTGAACACTTAACAGTAAGCTCTTAAAATGAAAGAATATGTAAGAAATGCTTCACAAAGTGTTAGAAAATAGTGCAAAGTGTGAAAATGTAAACATAGAGAAACCTGAGAAGAACTATTTTCTGCAGGCTAAGTGCCAAGAAGTTACGGCTGTGCTCTAAAGGGTGAGCACGGTCCCTTTAAAAATAATTTAAAAAAAAAAAGTCCCATACTGTCCAGGTGACTTTTCGTCTTTTATCCACAATTTCTTCATTTTGACATTCTCTTCGCACTCCATGTAAAGAATCAACCGCCAGGCAACCAAACTTGGTCGTCGATACTGTCACCTGATTGGCTGTTAGCGTGTCACTCCCACTGATCAGTGATCACTTCCTGCGTTGCTTGAACCAACCTTGCTTCGCAACCTCCGCTTTCTTCCGACGAAAAACAGGGGGAAAAAATGGAACGCATTTTTTATCGTTATCGATTGTGTCCATCGCGATATATTGATATCATTTTATCGCCCAGCCCTAATACACATGATATGTTTGAATTTGCACGTGTGACCTTGCACATGTGTAAAACCCTTTTAACACGGATAGGGCTGCAACAACTAATCGATTAAATCGATTAAAATCGATTATTAAAATAGTTGCCGATTAATTTAGTCATCGATTCGTTGGATCTATGCTATGCGCATGCGCAGAGGTTTTTTTTTTTTTTTTTTATTTATTTATTTTTTTTTTTTTTTATTTTTTTTACTAAACCTTTATTTATAAACTGCAACATTTACAAACAGCTGAGAAACAATAATCAAAATAAGTATGGTGCCAGTATGCTGTTTTTTTTTCAATAAAATACTGGATAGGATAGAAATGTAGTTTGTCTCTTTTATCCGATTATTAATCGATCAATCGAAGTAATAATCGACAGATTAATCGATTATCACATTAATCGTTAGTTGCAGCCCTAAACACGGAAAGAGGTTTCACTTTCTTCTTGACATGATTATCTATGCATGCTTAAAACTACTCTTGATCCATCCTAAACTGGGGTTGGTTTTTTTTACGCTTTTATTTTGACGCTAATCTTTGCACGGGACTCTGCCTGTCTCACTGCAAAAAGTCAGTGTTCAAAAACAAGAAAGAAAAATACAAAAATTGGGGTATTTTATTTGAACTAAGCAAAATTATCTGCCAATAGAACAAGAAAATGTGGCTTGTCAAGACTTTCCAAAACAAGTAAAATTAGCTAACTTCAATGAACCCATAAAATACCTTAAAATAAGTATATTCTCACTAATAACAAGTGCACTTTTCTTGGTAGAAAAAAAAAAGAGACCTTTTTGCTCAATTTGAAACCAGCAAACTTATACTAAAAACGAATTTAGGCAACAAGGCAACCGCTTGTTATTCTCGGGGTCTCCTAGCCGCTCAGGCAAATCATATTGTCTAAAAATGCATTTTTCCATCGATAACGTGACATCATCGCGCCAAGTGCGTGCTCTTTCAGTCAATTTGTGCGCATATATACAGCCCGGCCCCCGGCCAAAAAATTTTTAATTGTAATTTTGAAGAATTCATCTGAATGTGCATGAACTATTTCTGTTCAAAATTGTTAGAAATGTCACATCTTAAATGTTTAAATATTAACTGTCAGTTTACTGTACTGTGCCAACTGTACTACTCTATGAGTACGTATTTTCTATTGTTTCATTGAAAATGAAACAGCAAAGTCCATCCGTTTTAATTATGAGACAAAATTGTGTCAGTCATGATTTTTTTTTTCACGCTTGAAAGAAGAAATTATTACTTTGAAAAAGCAGTTTTATACTTGTGAGTGTTGATGACACAGCTTTGTAACACTTGATATTCTAGTTTCAAGCATGTTTTACGCAATATAGGACATCAAATCTCAGCTACAAGCCCAAATGATCTCTTACTGAGATCATTTAGGACCAAAACCCTTAAAACAAGTAAAACACTCAACATAAAATCTGCTTAGTGAGAAGAATTATCTTATCAGACAGAAAATAAGCAAATATCACCCTTATTTAGATTTCAGTTTTGGCAGTGCTTACAAAGGAGGAGAGCCAGTGTGGCCGTGCAAGCGTATGTCGGTCAATCTCACTCCCTGGGGCCTTCGGCGTTGACAGGCTTTTAATTTGACAGGTTACGCATGTCACCACATGACAGGAAGTGTAACATGTCAGTGTGACCTTTGTCCCCCCCAGGCTGGCGTTTCAACTCCTGACCCTGCTTTTTATTCTGCTTTTCCTGCCATCTTTAGGGTTCCTTTGCAAATAGTTGGGTTTTAGTGGGAAACTTTACGGGAAGACGTAGTAGTTCCGATGTTTTCATGGCAGACAGCTAAAATGATGTTTTGCTTTCATTTTATTCCTTCTCCTATACAACAAAACAATGTCATGATGTGCATGGATTTATATTCTTATTGCTTACTGTCATTTTGAAAATGGGTCATGTTTTAGAAATGTATGAATGAGGGAATATTCATGTGGGTTTGCGCTATCAAGCGGGGTTTAACCCTGATTAAAATGCATTTACGTGATATTCTGCGTCTGTTGCGTTGCACCACATGGTCACACCTGAGGAAGGGTTGCTTTCATTTCATGCAGCGGTACACGTACGTGTGTGTGTGGATGCAATCGCCACTCATGTTAATTATCAATTCATAACTTAGAATGGTAGACTGAATATTTATAAGGTACGATACAATCGCCAGATAGGCATGGACCGCCCGGGCAAGCCTTGTTATCGTACCAGCGGCAACAATTACAGGCCTTATTAATGTATCAGTGGCACAATTACAGACTGTAGATTTAATTTTGTTTTGTGCCCTTTTTGTCATGGAAAACTTTTTCTTATTTGGCAAACACAAAGTACACAATATTTTCCCCAAAAATATTTCAAAGTGTAATATTTTATGTGAAGTCATTGGAGCCTCAAATAGGTAAATAATTCATAACATTGATTTAGATTTTTTTTATTTTTTTTAAGCAATGAGAGTTACAAAGAAAAAAATCCCTCATAAAAGTGTTTAAAAAAAATCATACATTATTGTACTATTAACGCTTAAATCTCTAGATAAACTGCAGATCTGTATGTCGAGTTTTTTTGTTGTTTTTTATGCCCTTTTAGTCATAAAAAAAACTTTTTTTTATTCGGCAAACACAAAATATGCAATATTCGCTCCCAAAAAATTGTCAAAGTTGAATATTTGATGTTTGATTTTGTAGTTGGAGCCCTTAATATTTTAATAATTCAATAATGATTCATTATTTTTTCAGCTAAGACTGCTATTAAAAATTATTATTAAATACAATATTAAAATTGTCATGGATCAAAAAGAGCCCCACTTATAAAAATGTTTAAAGTAAGTCATACATTTTTCTAAATTTCTAAATTTAGATTTGTCCGTCAATCATCAGTATTTATTTTTTTATTTTTCTATTGTTTTTTTTTCTTTGTTTGTTTTCTGCCCCTTCTGTAATGAAAAACAATTGTTTTATGCCAAACATACAAAATATGTAATATTCCCTCTCCAAGAAAAAAATTGTCAAAGTGTAATATTTGATGTGAAGTAATTGGAGCCTTAAATAGGTCAATAATTCATAACAACATTGATTTTGATTTGTTATTATTTTTTGAGCAGTGACAGTTTAAAGAAAAACAAATCCCATTAAAATTCTCAGGGATCCAAAAGGGCCCCACTTATAAAAGTGTTTAAAAAAATTATACTTGTATTATTATTATTATCTAAATTTTTACACCTAAATCTGTACAAAAACAGCAGATCCATCCATTGATTATATATATATATATATATATATATATATATAATTTTTTTTAATAAACAAATTAACACTTAAATCTCTAGATAAATTGCAGATCTATCCGTCGATTATACGTTTTTATTGTTTGTTTTATTTAATGTTTTTTTTGTCCGTTAATTTGGTATTTGCCCCTTTTGTCATGGAAACTTTTTTTATTTGGCAAAAATTCTCCAAAAATATTTCAAAGTGGAGTATTTGATGTGAAGTAATTGGAGCCTTAAATAGATCAATAATTCATAACAACATTGATTTTGATTCATTATTATATTTTGAGTAATTCAATTTTTAAAGAAAAAAACCCCACTAAAATTCTCAGGGATCCAAAAGTCCCCCACTCATTAAAGTGTTAAAAAAATCACACATTATTTTTGTTTTTTAACACTTAAATCTCTGGATAAACTGCAGATCTATCCGTCAGTTACACGTTTTTATGGGGTTTTTTTATTTTTAAAAAGTGATATTTTACCCCCCGAAATACTGTATGTCAAAGTGTAATTAAAAAAAAAAAAATCCCACTAAAATTCTCAGGAATCCAAAAGAGCCCCACTTATAAAAGTATTTAAATAAAATCACACATTATTTATTTTTATTTTTTTTACCCTTGAATCTCTAGATAAATTGCGGATCTATCCAACAATTATACATTTGAAATGTTTTTTTTTTTTTTTAGTTTTTTTGCGTTTGTCTGTTTATTTGCCCTTTTTGTCATGGAAAACTTCCGACGTTGACTGCCGAGCTGCTGGACGCCTGCCGGGGGAAGAAAGCGTCAAGAAGGGAAAATGTGCAAGGTCAGATTTATTACGGACAGGGGGGGGGGTCTATCATTTTGCAATGCAGTCTGCTGAAAATGATTGAAAGCGCCACTCCACTTAGCCACTGATGCCGTGGGCAAAGTTGGAGTTGGACTCAAAGCACATGTTAAGATGTCAATTGTGTCACGTTTCATGTGTCGGGAAAACCCAAATGAATCTGTACTGTACAATTCTTGCAGTAGCTGTCATTAGGTTACACCTTTTTGTCTATGGCAAACACACACAATATGCATCATTTATCCCCAATAAATATTTCAAAGTGAAATATTTCATTGGAGCTTTAAATAGATCAATAATTAATAACAACATTGATTTTGATGCATTATTTTTTTGAGCTATGAGAGTTTTATCAAATGAAAAAAATTCTCGGTCCCACTCATGAAAGTGTTAAAAATAAGCCATACATTAATTTTGTATACTTTCATCACTTAAATCTGTAGATTAACTTCAGATCCATCCTTTGTATTTATTTTTATTGATTTATTTGTGTTTGTTGTATACCTTTTTTGTCCATGGCAAACACAAAATATACAACATTTTTCCCCGATAAATATTTCAAAGTGGAATATTTGATTGGAGCTGTAAATAGATCAATAATTCATAACAACATAGATTTTGATGCATTATTATGTTTTGACTCTCACGACAGTTTTAAAGAAAAAAGCAGCCTGCATGGCAGATTTTGTATTATTAGAGTCAACATTTTGTTTTTATTGCACTTTATGTTTTTTATGTGTTTAATAGGGGCCACCGTTTGAAGACCCCTGCCCTGGAGCGTGGTCATTCGGACATTTCCTGAAAGTGTGATAGAAAAGTTTTTGAGCTGTTTATACTTTACTAATTCCAGGTCCCTGGGAGTCGATACCAATACTCAACTTTTGTGTGCGTTCAAAAGTGTTAATAAATGTTCTTTTAAAAAAATAATATTTATTACTATTTAACACTGAGCTGTGCTTGTTTTCTTACACTTCTGAGTTTGATTTGCGTGCGCCGCTGTCGTGGCTGCCCGGTAGCCTTCTGCCACGTTTGAGCCAGAGACCGGCTGCTGGGGTCTCTGCGACACTGGAGTCCACGTGGAGAGACCGGAAGAGACTTGGGATGCGGAACGGGCTTCTTGGGCCCTGGCCGGATGGGCTTGTGTCAGACCCTTTAGTCTCCCTAGACAGATTTTCGATCACCTGCGCGTGGTGGGCATTGGCTGAGAGCTAGTGGGCAGCCTAGGACGGAGTCGGCTCTCTTTATTGCTTTGTTGCTTCCTGGCTCTCGTGTCGTTTTAAAGACAGAAAAACCTGATTTCTACTTAGGCGCGATAACCGGCTCATGTGTTTACACTTGATTAACCTAAGGCAGGACTGTTCAACTGGCGGTCCGCGGGCCACATCCGGCCCGCCAAAGCCAATAAGCTTGATGAAACCATTGAAAACTGGGTTGCTCATGTACGCAGTACTCCCACCACCCAGCAGGGGGCAACAGCAAGGCTTATGTGTCACAATGAAGCAGCAGTGTGGTGAGTACAAGTAGAAGAAGATCCACCCTGAAAATAGTCTAAATATATCGCATAAATATGACTTTTAACAGCTACTGGACAACAAAGTATGAATCTATTGAGCTGGCTGACTTTGTGATGACTTTGGTATTCATGGTCATGTTATATTTGGCTTTTGAATATATGTAGCGATGAATTTGACCAGCAGAGGGCGATAAAGCTACACCTAAGGTTTAATTGTGTTGAGCCACATACACTGTGTGCAATGTTTGATGTGTGTATTAACTCTAAACCTTCATATGCAAAATACGATAAGGGTATCGCAACTGGCTCACCTTTACAGGTACTTGCCCCTGCACCATCTGTGAGCCTGTGGCCTTGCCTTCCATCAAGGTACCGGCGGGACTCTGCATGGCAGGGACGTCCTCCTCCTTGAGCCAAGACTAAGCTTGACCGCATAGCTCAACTGGACATGAGTTGGTTGGCGTCAGTAGGTTCTCAAATGGGCACCCCCCCGTAATTAACGTTTTGTCGAATTAAGCCCATGACGCTTCGGAGGGGCTCCACGGCAGATACAGCGCCCTGGCCCTCCCCTAGCTGAATGCCGCCCAACTCTATGTCCCTAGTCCTTCAGTAGGTCGGCTCTGCCACCGCACCTCTTTGCATCCAAATCCAGCGTGATGCTTCCTCTGCCCTTTTAGTGGTGTTGGCTACCAGCCGCTTCCTAGCCAGCCTCTCGATCCCTAGCAGTTTGAGGGCTCTCCAGAGCGACCACCCCGCAAAGCCTCTACAGCCCACCTCCACCGGTAGGTTCCAGGCCTTCCATCCATTTTGCTGGCTCTCGAGGATGAGGGTTTGGTATTTCTTGAGCTTGCGTTTGTACGCCTCCTCCATCCTCTCTTCCCAGGGTACTGTCAGCTCGGTAAGCACAACCTGTTTGGTTACTTTAGACCACAGAACAATATCAGGTCTCAGGGTAGTGTGGGCTATCTCCTCTGGGAATTTGAGCTGCTTCTTCAGGTCGGCCCGCATCTCCCAGTCACTTGCCGTGGCCAGGACCCCTTTTTTCTTCTGCGCTTTCACCTGCCCTGATAAAGTGGATGAAGTGAGGCCCATTAGAGAGTTGCCATGTCCCCTTCCTGGCCTGCTCAACACCCTCTGCCAGCTGAGCAAGGATCCGGTCATGACGCCACCGGAACTTGCCATCTGCTAAGCTTGAGTGACAAGAGGAGTGGACATGCTCCAGGTTAGATATATTTCCGCAGACTGTGCAGCTGGGGCTCTCTACCATTCCCCAAGTATGGAGGTTTGATGGGGTGGGCAGGACATCATATGTAGAACACAGCAGGAACTTGATCTGGTGGCCTTCCATGCTCCAGATGTCCTGCCAGGTTAGATATCTCTCTTTCACACTCTCCCATCTAGTCCAGCTGCCTTGTTTGTTCATGGCTACTGCCTTGACATGCCGGCTTTCCTCCTCAGCCTTTCGGACCTCCCTCTGCACCAAGCCTCGCCGCTCCTTTGGGTCAGCTTTGTTCTATCTTGTTCTGGATGAGCAACCCAGACCAAAACTTCCCTGGGCTACGGATCCCACAATGTCAGCGTGATGCAGTCGATCCTCCGCCTCCCTCAGTGCTTTGCCGGCTGACCACTTTCTGCCTGACCTGACGACAATGCCTGCCTGCCGTACTCTCTTGTCTTTGCTGTCTCATAGCATCATGGCCTGGCGTGTTTGTGTTGCCTTGTACTCCTCCACCACTGATGTTATTGGCAGCTGTAGCTTGCTACTCTGTGCTGTACAGTCCAATGGAACAGAAGCTTCTTGGGACACCAAGTAAAAAGTAGAATTTCTTGTCCAAGATGATGAAGTCAGTGTCATAAATAATCATAATCAATAATGGCAACATGATACATCATAAATGATCATCAGTAATGGCAACATAATGAATAAGTAAATGAATAATAAATCATAACCAATAATGGCAAAATTATACACCAAAATCAATAATGAATCATAATCAACAATGGCAACATGATAAATAATAAATCATAATCAATATTGGAAACATGATCAATCATAATCAATAATGACAACATAATAAATAAGTAAATGATAAATAATAAATCAATCAATAATGGCAACATAATAAATGACAATCAATAATGGAAACATAATAAATAAATAAATGATCAATCATAATCAATAATGGCAACATAATAAATCATAATCAATAATGGCAACATAATAAGTAAAGGATACATAAAAAATAATAAATCATAATCAATAATGGCAACATAATAAAAAAGTAAATGATAAATAAATAAATAATCAATCAATAATGGCAACATAATAAATAAGTAAATGATAAATACATAAATAAATAATCATAATCAATAATGGCAACATTATAAAAGAGTAAATTATAAATAAATAATAATAAATAATGGCAACCTTATAAATAAGTAAATGATATCATAAATGATCATCAATAATGGCAACATGAAAGATCAATATTCGTGGTTGCAACAACTCACTTGTGTTACACAATCATCTATACTGCAATACAAGGCGCACACTGGTACTTACCAACTGATGAAGTCATGTGACCGCCTGCCAATCCTATGATGTCACCCTGATGATGTCACTGACGTCACAAAGGCTTGTCGTTTGGTCACCCAAGGCAGTGCGTGTTGATCGGAGGCATCGTGTTGTGACTTTGTGATCCTCGCGTCTGTCTTCTTCATGTCGCACTGAGCCATGTGCCGCCTTAAGGATGACCTTCATCCGTCCATCCGTCCATTTTCCACCGCCTAACACGTGATACGCCCCGAAACAAGATGGCCTCATGTTTTGTAAACCCTAATGACGTTGTCAATAGGCTTTTTTCGGGCTTGTTGGACAGCCTGAACATCAACGCTGAAGACAGCGCGCTGTACAAGGAGCTAGTAGAAGAAGAAGTTTCTTCATTTCAGTATCTCCATTCGGCAAGGGGGTACGAAAGCTGCCTTGAAGCAGGCTCTCCAACCACCGAGTGTTTTCAAGAGGACACCCAAGGTGCGGTCAAAGCACCCTCTGGCCAAAAGTTTGGTCATGTAGAGGACAAGGACTGTGGCAAAGAAAAGGGAACCTCTCCTTCTTTAACACCATCATCTCCTTCTGAAGAGGAATCGTGTGAAGCCGTAGGAGTCCTGAAGTCCACCCAAGAACTCTTGGAACACAACAATGGCTCTATTGCATCCTACTCAGCCTTGCCGTGCTTGGATGACGAGGTCCAGGGTGCAGCTTACTCAGCCGCCGGTGACCGCCATGACAGTCTTGTTTCAAAATCCAGGACGTCATCATCACAAGAGGAGCGGAACGAAGATGTGTCCACAGCCTCCGCTTTTCAGGCAGCCGATTCTACGGAGGGTTATATCGATGCGGAACAAGAGGAGAGGGTGGAGTCAAAATCCTCGAGCTGGTTCTCCAAAGAGGAGCACAGAGGAGAACGCTCACATGTTGCCAATGACAGGTTTTTGACTCAAGAATCCTCAGGAAACAGAAACAGTCCTACCTCGGGATCCTCGAGTGGCAGCCAGGGTGCTCGGAAACCATCCTGGAGCAGTAGTGGTCACGAATACGATCATGAGGATTATGATAACATAACACCAGAAGAAAAGGTGTCCGAGGAGCAGTATGGGGATGCAAATCGTCAGGGGTTCAATCCTGCAGAGGTCAGTAGTGACGAGGACCAAAGTAGACCATCAAAATCTTTGAGTCCGTCACCAAGGGCGGAGCAGAAAGGCATTGGCACATCACCTTTGACAAATTCTTATCAAGAGTCAGATCCTGCCAAGATTGATAGTGAAAGAGAGACTCCATCAAAATCTTTAAGCCCATCCCCACGAGAGGTTCAAAAAGGAGATAGAACACCGCCCTTCAGTAGTGATGAGGATGGGGAGAAACCATCAAAATCTTTAAGTCCATCAAAATCCTTCAGTTCATTAAAATCCTCCAGTCCATCAAAATCTTTAAGCCCATCCCCACGAGAGGTTCAGAAAGTAGATAGAACACCGCTCTTTGGTAGTGATGAGGATGAGGAGAAACCATCAAAATCTTTAAGTCCATCAAAATCCTTCAGTTCGATAAAATCCCCCAGTCCATCAAAATCTTCAAGCCCATCACCACGAGAGAAGCAGGAGTTAGAGCCTGTGGAGGTTAATAGAGATGAAGACATGGATAAACCATCAAAATGCTTGCGCTCATCACCACACAACGGGTGGAGTCCATGTGAAAAAACACTCTTGGGCTCTACTTGTCATGGGTCAGATCTTGTAAAGGTTGGTGGTGATAAAGGGAAACCATCAAAATCCTCCAGTCCATCAAAATCATTCAATTCATCAACATTTTCGAGCCCATCACCACGAGAGGAGCAGAAAGAGGACAGAACACCACCGTTTACCAGTCCTAGTCAGTACTCAGTGTCTGGAGAGGTCAATGGTGATGAGGACAAGGAGAAACCATCACAATCTTTGGGTACATCACCACAAGAGGGGCAGAAAGGAAAAGGAACATCACCCCTGACTTACTCTTCTCAAGAGTCATATCTGGTAGATGTTGATTGTAAAGAGGAGATAGTGCCAAACAGGTTATCAAAATCTTTGAGCCCATCAAAGAGATTGTCAGTCCCTGAAGAGGCCTTGAATGTTATGCATGATTCCTCTCAAGGATCCTTTAGACATGGAAGCAGCTCAGAACCGTTGAGCCACTCCCCAGCGGGTTGTGGCGACAACATCCCGGGTGCAAATAAACCAGACTCGTGCTCCAGTGCTCAAGAAGTAGATCAGGTGGAGAGTGATGACGGTGTCATACTAGAAGACATGGTGTCATCGATTTGCTCCACCCGTACATCTCGAAGTAAGGACCAGAACGAAGAAATGTATGCGTTTACTGAACAAGACCGCAAGCCATCAACTCCAGAACGTATAAGAGTTGACAGAGGTTCTCCAGCCTTCTCCCCTGAAGGCTTGGTACGCTTGGACTTTCACTGTGTTGAAGACTTGCCATTAAAATCTCTGAGCCCATCCCTTTTAGAAAAGCAAAATTCAATTGATACACCTGTCCCCACCTCTCAAGGGAAGGTGCTCATGGAAGCAGACTGTGCATCCAAATCCCTGAGAGCTTCTACGGAGGTTGTTGCAGACATCAGTTCAGTTCCAGAATTATCACATTTAAGTTCTGCGTCACCTGACCACACCGGAGACATCAATGCTGAGGCTACTATGGAACCAACCCACATATCCTCTTGTCTGGAAATCAAACACAAATTAAAAAATGCATCAAAGTCTTCACCGCAAGAGAACATCAGTTCGGTGACTCAACTTCTGGAGAAGCTCTTTTGTGATGCTCTAGAAACCTGTTCCAGCACCTTATTTCAGACTTTAGTTAGTCAGGTAGAGGCCAATGGTGCTACTATGAATGCAGGCAGGCCTTCAAGAAGACCAGTAAAGAAACCACCAAGAACAATGAGATTAGCTGAAAATGTCAAAGACACAATCGTTGAATCTAAATCAGATGTTAGACCCGAGAAGGCTGCCTCGAGTCCGGAGGTAACTGCAACTCTGGACAGTATTGTTCATGTTGAACACGGTGGAGGAAGAGCTTCAACTACCAAAAGTGTATCTTTGCGGACAGACTCTTCTGCAGAACTCTCCGGACATGGGCGGTTGACCGCAGACATCCCGGGTGAGTACTTCTCCGCTGCTTTAAAAACATGCTCCATAACATTATTTTAGGCTTTAGTTAGTCATGTACTGGAATATAGTCAAGGTGGAAGAGAGGAGGTGCCATCTTAAGTCATGAACCTGCAGAGAGTAAAAATGTCCTCTGTTGCAGACGAACATCTTGAAAACGCCACGGCAACCTTGCTAAGCTCTGGCGAGACCACAGAGGACTTTAAAGATGTCTTAAGACGGAACAAGCGCAAAGTACACCCAGTTGGGTCTGAGAAGGACGCCAGCAAGCACACTTGTCCATACCGTCTTTTTAAGGTCTTGCAGAAGACCACAATGTCAAAAGAAAACATTCAGACCTCAAAAAAAGCACATTTTACTCCTGAAGCTCCTGAGAGCATGGAGAAGAGAGAGACTTCAGAAGTCTTTCAAACGTCCGCAAGGAAAAGTGACGTTCATAGTTTAGAACCAGGATCACTTGTAGCGGAGGCATCTTTGCCAAACAGTAACACAGGACACTACATGCAAAGGCTGAAGAAGTTCTTTGCGAGGTTGGGTAGCTGCAGAGTCTGGCCAAATAAGAGCACCGTGCATGAAGACAACAAGATTGATGCTCCGGCGAAAGAGCAGCGACATCAGACTAAAACATCTTCTTTGAAGAGTTTTCAGAAAAGAATTGGGACAGGATGAACAATAAGTGAGACACTTTTTGAGGTCTTTAGTCAACCTCGTCTCGTTATGATGACTGAGGATTGACGGTGACTTGCGTGTAAAACAATGCTTTCTTACCGTGATAGGTAGCAGGACTGTAAGGAACATTAGTCCAGAGTGCGCAGGTCAGTTCTGTATTTGGTCTGTTTGCCAAAAAAAACATGCTAATCCTAACATGAAAAGGACAGCCCGAAAAGATCAGGCCGGTTGTTGATATCAGTCAGATATCAACATGTTAACTTTATCAGATGACAAAAATGGAAAATGCAATTTAGGTAGCAGGACTTTAAGAAGCATTAGTCCAGAGTTTGTAGGTCGGTTCTGTTTCTCTCAGCCTGAGAAGATCAGGTTGGTTGTTGATATCAGCTGGATATCCACATAGTGACTTCAATCGGATGATAAATATGGAAAATAAATGTTTCCACACATGCCGACCCTTATTTCTAGCCTTTGTGGTATTTTGGACGTTAACTTACTACATTCTGCCTAATACCAACTACTTACTGCCTACTACCTATTAACTAACTACTTACTACATACAACCTACTACCTACAGCACCTCGCAAAAGTATTCACCCTCCTTGAACTTTTCCATATTTTGTCAGATTACAACAGCAAACATCAATATATTTTATTCACAATTTATATGAAAGACCAACACTAAGTGGTATACGATTGTTAGGTTGAAAAATAAGTACAAATGACTCAAAACGTTTTTTTACATATAAAAAACTGAAAAGTGCAATGTGCAAAAATATTCTGCCCCCATCTCTCGGAGGTTCAGCTGATTGGTTTCAAAGGTTGCCTGATGATTGATAATGACTAAATACTGTCCACCTGTGTGTAATCCCATCTGAGTACAAATACTTCTGTTCTGTGACCGCCTCAGAGGTTTGTATAAAGAATATTGGGGCGCAAACAGCATCATGAAGTCCAAGGAACACACCAGACAGGTTAGGAATAAGATTGTGAAGACGTTTAAAGCAGGCTTAGGCTATACAATACTTTCCAAGCTTTGACCATCTCAAGGAGCACTGTTCAATTCATCATCTAGAAATGGAAAGACTATGGAACAAACTGTAAACCCACCAAGACAAGGACGTCCACTTAAACTTACAGGCCGAACAAGGAGAGCACTGAGTAGAGATGCAGCCAAGAGCCCCATGGTGACTCTGGACCAAGTGTATAGATCCACGGCGCAGGTGGGGGAGTCCACAGGACTAGTAGTCGTGCACTGCACAATTGTGGTTTGAAAGGAAGAGTGGCAAGAAGAAAACCATTGTTAAAACCAGAAGAAGTTTGCCAGAAGCAATGTTGGGGAAACACCAAACATGTCAGACGAGACCAAAATTGAACGTTTTAGCCAAAATGCAAAACGCTATGTGTGAGAACTAACTCTGCACATCACTCTGCACACACCATCCCCACGGCAATTGTGGTGGTGGCAGCATCATGCTCTGGGGGTGCTTCTATTAAGCAGGGACAGAGAAGGTGGTCAGAGTTAATGGAAAAATACATGGAGCTAAATACAGGGCAATCTTGGAAGAAAACCTGTTGGAGTCCGCCAAACACTTGAGACTGAGGGCGGAGGTTCACCTAACAGCAGGATAACGACCCTAAATATAAAGCCAGGGCTACAATTGGATGGTTTAAAAAAAAATACACATACATTTGTTAGAATGTCCCAGGCAAAGTCCAGACCTAAATCCAATCGAGAATCTATGGCAAGATCTGAAAACTGCTGTTCACAAACGCTCTCCATCTGACTGAGCCTGAGCTGTTTTGCAAAGAAGAATAGGCAAACAATTCAGTCAGGAGATTGGCAAAGCTGGTAGGGACATACATGGGCAGGGCGGTATACCGCCATACCAGTATCTTTTGATGTGCCTTGTTACAGCCGTTTGCCCTTCTCCGCACCTGACCGGCGAAGCACACGTTACTACTTAGAACAAACAACAATCTAAGTACTCTCAACACTGGTTATCCAGTCATAAAACACTTAAGCAACCTTAAACACGTTTTTTTAAAATACCGGTAGACTAAAAATACTGCGGTATCTGCTTTGGTCCATATCGCCCAGCCCTAGGACATACCCTAAAAGGTGGTTCTGCAAAGTATTGACCAGGGGGCTGAATTATTTTGCACATTGCCCTTTTCAGTTTTTTATTTGTAAAACACATAACATTTCTAGAAAATACATTTACGTTTGTGGTTGTAATGTGACAAAAATAGGGAAAAGTTCAAGGGGTATGAATACTTTTGCAAGTAACTGTACTACCTAACTACCAACTACAGACTACCCAACTACGAACTACGGTTTGTTTGTCGCCACTTGCTCTCCGACCAAACTTTTCAGGTACATTTCTCGTACCAGTTGAATCCAGCTAACTTGAGTGGAGTAAACAAAAACAATCAGCCTGTTTTTGTCCCAATTCTTTGTCCGTATCCGACAAAAACAGCAAACCTGGGGATTACTTTACCTCTTAAAAGATTGCATTATGGTCTGAGGCGTGTTAAGTGAATTTGTCTCGATAATTGCCCGTAAAACGGATCTGTGACCGACAAGATGTACAGCGATACCTCGGTATACAAGTTTTTCAAGATATGAGATATTAGCTCTCTTGGCAAAATATCTCGGGATTACAGATGTAGATTAGCAACTAAAATATAATCTGGCAATCATAAATCCGATTGTTCATCAATATGCATTGTCCTGAATAAACACACCTCTCTCTAATTGTTGTGCTTTTGGTTGCAAGCTAAATTTAGGTTACGCGCCTCCCCTCCACTAGTTGGCGTAGCAGATATCGCATTGAAATCTCACTAGCATTAGTTTATAGCTAGAAAAGGACATAACTTTTTTTGTTTTTTCCAAGCATGGAAAGAAAGAAAATAAGTGTGAAGGACTCTGCTGAGAAGAAAAAGAGGACGGCGTGGCGAGGTTGGGAGAGTGACCGTACCAGCAACCTGAGGGTTCCTAGTTTGATCCTGTTGCGTCGGACCAGTTTTTCCTCCAAGGGAATCTAAGATACTGGTCAATCCCAAGTTCTTTCGATGACATATATGCTGAGTAAGAAGGACCATCAAAACGGTGTTGGGATATTTTCTAGTTTATTCTAAAGCTTTAGGAGTTCAACACAACCAATACATTCATATCGGCTGCTCTAGTTGATCTGACACTCAAACGGAAGAGCCCACTTCTTGCACATGAAGAAATACCCCATCCCCCCCACCCACCATCCGAAAAAAGGAACACGGCCTCATTGTTCCAGTACAGATAAGACAAAAGGGAGTATTCCATCTTCTACAGTGCAAGCCTTCAAGGTAACACACATAGCTTACTTGCAGACATAAGATAAAAAATAGAAAGAGTACAAATGGAAAAACACTAGCTGCTTCAAACATGACTATGAATAAAAATAAATAACTCTTAAACATATATATATGCATTCTTCACAGTACCCAGCTTCTACCCCCCAAATCACGTCCGTTGTGTCCTTGAGCAAGAGACGTCACCCTTGCTCCTGATTGGTCGTGGTTAGCGCCTTGCATGGCAGCTCCCGCCATCAGTGTGTCATAACGGGGGGGGGGTTTCGCAGCTTCCTGCGAGGTTTGTTCTCTCAGGACGCAAACGGACTATTCCGGACAGGACTTGAAGGTAGGAACATGATTTAATCTTGACTCTCAAATAGATACAAACAAAAAGGCGCACAAGCAATGACGCCAGGCCGACTGACAGGCAAAGACAGGCTTAAATACTGGTCTCTTGATTAGAGCAAGTGCGTGTCCCGAACACTTGAGGCAGGTGAAACTAGTAAGTAACCATGATGACTAAACTCAGGAGGTGCACAAACAGGAACTAAAGGAGTCCAAAAACAAACAGAAAATAACAAAAACATAATGCAGACCACAGATCATGACACAGTGTGTGAATGTGTGTGTGAATGGGTGAATGTGGAAAATAGTGTCAAAGTGCTTTGAGTACCTTGAAGGTAGAAAAGCGCTATCTATACAAGTATGACCCTTTTTTTTTTTTTTTTAGTAATCATTGAATTAAAAGAAAAATGCCAGATTGTGTAGCTAGCTAACCTGGTGAAGCTCTTGGAGCGTAGCACAGCTCGTCTTCCCCATACAGAATCAGAATTAGTAAATAACGCCAGCCAAGGATGTTAAAAAATGGCAGATATTTATCCATGAAAATATGGCGAAGCTGCGGATGGTGTGTTTGACGGAAAAGCAGCCTTTCCAAGGTAAATACTGTACATTACTATTGTATAAAACTACTGTAGCTGTTAGTACTACATTCTATTGTATTGTTTTTCATACAATACTCATTACACACAGCATGCATTTAATTTGTTTTCCTCTTAATAGGTAACTCAGTATAATTTAGTGCAAAACAAAAAATTACAACGCTTACATTTTTTTTATTGTATTTTTTCCCCAAGTACTGTATAACTACAACCCATCCATCAGGATTAGCCAAAAAAAAGAAAAAAATCCAAATGTAAATAAGAAATAATATAATAATAATGCTGGTAGTGTGTTGTATTTCCCAGCAGTCTGTGTTTTCTCCCGGCAGAAGACAGTAGCTTTATTTTGATAAGCCAAACAAGCAAAGAGACGTCCGTGACCACACCTCAAAAGGTAATATTGACTCTTGGTGTACTTGCAAGAGTCTTTTGTTTTTTTCTACCCCCTGCATCTTTCATTTCTGGTTTAGGGAAAGAAATGTTTGGCGTCCCACTTGACCTCGCCAAGACGTCGTGAGAGCGACCATGGCGTCTCTGGGACAGATCATCTTCTACACGTGAGCATGGAAACTTCTGTTGTGTTCTGCGTTAAAGTGCTCACTATGTATGTTTGTGATGAGTCCAAAAATGTTGATAATAATAACACCGCTGATAATAATACTTTTATTTATTTATTCTCATTTTTCATTCTAATTATATTTTCAACTCTAAACACATTTTTTTCTTTAAAACTTTTTAGTGCATACTGTACATCATTTAAAAGCAATTAAGTACCGTCAGGACGAAAAACTCTGCTAAAAAATTGTACTGTATTTATACTATACCCTTTATTAGGGATTTATTTGTCCTTTTAGGTAAATTTTTACTCTATTTTTGGCCATAACTTTGGTTGTGTTACACTAAATTAAATATTTTCCTCATTTAAATTTTTATAAAAAAATATTTTATGATATTTTTTATTTATATTTGTATTATTGTTTTTATTCATATTTTTGTACTTATTTATGTATATATTTTTTTATTTATAATTTCATTTATATGTATTAAAATTGATGGAAAATGTTAGCCCGGTAAACAAAAATAGAGTGCATCAAAAATTGTTGCATTCATATTTTATTCTACTTTTTTTGCTTTTAAGTCCTAAATAAAAATACCTAACATGTCATGTTTTTGGATTTACGTTAACCCTTTCAAAGCCCATTTAATCTAATTATGTCAGGTTTTTTTATTCAGAAAAATGTGCACAAAATGAGTTTTCATCCTTTATCCATGAAAGGGATAAAGATCTGACCTGAGTTTGAATAAGATTACTAATAAAACTTATTTTGTTGCATTTTAGTTTTTTTCTGCTCCGTCAGATTCCAAACTTAAGAGCAGCTTAGTATCACGGGACAAAAAAAGTCCCCATTGACGAACATTTTAAGAGTGCTTGGAAACATTGAATTACATCTGAATCGCCATTTTTTTAAATCATTGTTATTCCGAAGCAAATCCAAATATTCAATAATGAGTTTTGAAAAAGGTGTTTTATTCGGTAATGTGTGTGTGTGTGTGTGTGTGTGCAGCATGATCACGCTCGTCGTGGTCTTCTCGGCCCTCATCATCCTCATCCTGGCCTTGACCCTCTCAGGTAAGTCATGTGTGCAAAAGTAATGATCCACTTGCGATGAAATATGAATCTTTTGAATCTTCACACTTTGGACAGCCCCGCAGAACCACCACCTGCAGGGGGGGATTCATGGGAGTCTGGTTGCCAAATCTGGTTGTCGGGACATTGAACGTCACCCCTCAGGCGGGGAAGGAGCCTGAGTTTGTGCGTGAGGTGGAGAGATACCGTGTAGATGTAGTCGGGCTCACCTCAACGTATAGCATAGGCTCTGGAAACAAACTCCTGGAGGGGGTTTGGACTTTGCTGTACGCCGGAGTTGCCATGGGTGGTAGGCGCAGGGCAGGTGTGGGATTATTATTAGCCTTTGTGTTGGAGTCACCTCCATTGAACGAGAGGGTTATTTCCTTGCGTCTTCGGGTAGGGAGACAGGCTTTGACTGTGGCAGTTAGGTGTACAAGGCCTTCTTGGGGTCCCTGGAATGTGAAATGTGAATTAGTGAATTCTATTTATTGTCAGGTTCAAACACTGATGACATCTATTAAACAAGACAAGAGGCAAAGAATCAAACAGAGACAGAATTCAATGTGGTTCAGTGAGGAGAAACGTGCATATCTGTACCCTTATACAGTGTCATTACGTTCTGCCAAAAGATTGCACGCCGCCTCCTTTTATTTTGGACCCTCCCCGACCACATGGCCACCACTGTTTCCAAAGGACAAAGGTCGCAAAAAGTTCACAGAAAAGGTCGTAAACAATTCACAGGAAAGGTCAGTTCAAAAAGAGTTAGTAAAATAGTTGAAAAAGAGTACAATTAAAATAATTCCAAAAGAGTTCGTAAAATACTTCAAAAAGAGGTCGTCTGGAAATTGGGCAGATCCTGTCTTCTCTCCAATCTGAAGTCCTTGGGCCAGAACAACATCCTTCTGTTGATTACCTTACATGAAAGAACACAGGAACACCTTCATCTTGCTTCCCTCCCACCCCAACACAGTGGAGTTTTACGAGTCTTACTCTTGGTAGGTTTCAAAGGCAGCCTTTTGTCTTCTTGTCAGGAACACAATGTAATGTAATACAAAGTTTTTGTGATAATTTAAAAACAATTATTCTAACATTTATATAGCGCCTTTCTCTAAAGACTCAAAGCGCTTTACATAGTGAAACCCAATGTCTACATCTTTCAGCTACATTTTAAACCAGTGTGGGTGGCACTGGGAGCAGGTGTGTGAAGGACACAACGGCAGTGACGAGGATGGCAAAATCGGGGATCGACTGATGGCAAAAGCGGGGATCGAACCTGGAACCCATGCCGCCCCAAGGAGGGAGGGAGTGCAAGGGGGTGCTGCGTTGTTCTACTGGGTGACTTCAACGCTCACATTGGCAGCAACAGCGAAACCTGGAGGGGTGTGATTGGGAGGAACAGCCTTCCCAATCTGAATCAGGGTGGTGTTCTGTTACTGGACTTCTTTGCTCGCCACGGTTTGTCCGTAACAAACACCATGTTCAAACTTAAGTGTGCACACAAGTGCACTCGGCACGAGGACACACTAGGTCGCAGGTCGATGATCCACGTCATAGTCGTATCATCAGATATGCGATCGCATGTCTAGGACACTCGGGTGAAGAGAGGCTGAGCTATCAACTGATCACCACCTGGTGGTGAGTTGGATCAGGATGCCGAACAGACCTGGCAAACCCAACAGTTTAGTGAGGGCATACTGGGAACGTTTGGCAGAGGCTCCTGTCCAACTGATCTTTAACTCACACCTCAGGCAGAGCTTCTACTGCATTCCGAGGGAGGTAGGGGACATTGAGTCCAAATGGGCAGTGTTCCATACCTCCATTGCATCTGTTGCTGATCGGAGCTGTGGTCACAAGGCCGTTGGTGCCTGTCGTGGCGGCAACCCCCGAACCCGATGGTGAACACTAGAGGTAAAGGGGGCCTACCGAGCATGGCTCGCTTTTGGGACTCCCGAAGCAGCTGACAGGTACCGACAGGCCAAGAAAACCACGACCTCGGTGATGGCAAAAAATTGGGCTCTGGAGGAGTTTGGGGAGACCATGAAGCAGGATTTTCAGTCGGCCTCAAAGAGATTCTGGCAAACCATCCAACGCCTCAGGAGAGGGAAGCAGTGCCCTGTCCACACTGTATATAGTGCTGCTGACCACTACTGGGGAGTTGGGCGATGGAAGGAATACTTTGAGGATCTTGTCAATCTTACAGACACACCCTCAGTAATAGAGGACATGTCCATTACTAGAGCCAAGGTTGCTGAGGTATTCAAGAAACTGCCCAGTGGCAAGGCCCCAGGAGTGGAGGAGATTTTCCCCAAATACCTCAAGGCTCCGGATATTGTGGGACTGTCGTGGCTGACACATCTCTTCAACATAGCGTGGAAGTCTGGGGCGGTACCTCTGGATTGGCAGACCGGGGTTGTGATCCCCCTTTTCAGGAAGGGGGACCGCAGGGTGTGTTCCAATTATAGAGGGATCACAATTCTCAGCGTCCCAGGGAAAGTCTATTCCAGGGTGCTGGAGAGGAGAGTCCGGCCGTTACTGTTTTGTGGATTTGGAGAAGAAATTTGGTTGTGTCCCTCATGGGGTCAGGGGTCCGTTGCTATGCGCCATTTAGTCCCTGTACAATCGGAGCAGCAGTCTGGTGTGCATTGCCGGTAGTAAGCCAGGCATGTTCAGAGTGGACCTTGGACTCCACCAGGGGTGCCCTTTGTCACCAATCCTGTTGGATGGATAGATCTTTATTTTCATTGCACAATTACAACAAAATTTCATTTTCAGCACAACCCCGTTCAAGATTAGACAAACGTTGTTCAAGGAGACAGAACTGGAACAAAAACCATTGTCTTTGTGGACAACATTTTTAGGCGCAGTCAGGGTGTTAAGGGTTTACAGTTTGGTGGCCACAAGATCGCATCTCTGCTTTTTGCAGATGATGTAGTCCTGTCAAGCTGGGACCTTTCTGCGTTCACTGGGGCGGTTGCAGCCGAGTGTGAAGCTGCTGGGAAATCTTAGGCCATGGTTCTCAATCGGAAAAGGGTGGACTGCACCCCCCGGGTTGGTAGTGAAGTTCTGCCTCAAGTGGAGGAGTTCAAGTATCTCGGGGTCTTGTTCACGAGTGAGGGAAAAATGGAACGCGAGATTGACGGATAAATCGGTGCAGCTTCAGCCTTGATGCAATCACTGTACCGTTCTGTGGTGGTGAAGAGGGAGCTGAGCCAGAAGGTGAAGCTCTTGATATACCGGTCAGTCTACGTTTCTACCCTCACCTATGGTCACAAGCTTTTAGGTAATGACCGAAAGGATAAGCTCACGAATATAGACATACAGAAATGAGTTTCCTTCGCAGGATGTGTGGGATCACCCTAAGGAATAGGCTGAGGAGCTCGGTCATCCGGGAGAGGCTCAGAGTAGAGCCGCTGCTACTTCACGTCGAGAGGAGCCAGCTGAGGTGGCTCGGTATCTACTACGGATGCCTTCTGGACACCTGCCTGGTGTTTCGGGCATGTCCAGCCGGGAGAAGGCTTTGGGACAGACCTAGAATATGCTGGAACTAGAGGAGGTAGTCAGGTACAGGGAACTCCGGGCATCTCTGCTTAGACTGCTGTCCCTGTGACCCGGACTCAGATAAGTGGCGGCAAAATTGATGGATGGATGGATAGATACTTTGGACTATGAATCTTTATACTTTTGCCTAAAAATCTTTATACTTTTGATTATGAATCTTTGAACTTTTGACTGAGAATCTTTAAACTATTGACTAGGAATCTTTATACTTTTGATTATGAATCTTTATACTTTTGACTATGAATCTTTATACTTTTGACTATGAATCTTTATACTTTTGACTATAAAACTTTATACTTTTGACTATGAATCTTTATACTTTTGACTATAAATCTTTATACTTTTGACTATGAATCTTTATACTTTTGATGGTGAATCTTAATACTTTTGGCTATTAATCTTTATACTTCGGACAATGAATCTTTCCACGTTTGACTACAAATCTTTATACTTTGGAGTATGAAACTTTATACTTTTGACGATGAATCTTTGTACTTTTGACTATGAATCTATATATTTTTGACTATGAATCTTTATACTCTTGACAATGAATCTATATTTTTTACTAAGAAACTTTATACTTTTGACTATGAATCTTTATACTTTTAAGTATGAATCTTTATACTTTTGACTATGAATTTTATACTTTTGACTATAAAACTTTATACTTTTGACTATAAATCTTTATACTTTTGACTATGAATCTTTATACTTTTGACTATAAATCTTTATAATTTTGACTATGAATCTTTATACTTTTGATGATGAATCTTAATACTTTTGGCTATTAATCTTTATACTTTGGACAATGAATCCACGTTTGACTACGAATCTTTATACTTTGGAGTATGAAACTTTATACTTTTGACATGAAACTTTATACTTTTGACAATGAATCTTTGTACTTTTGACTATGAATCTATATATTTTTTACTATGAATCTTTATACTCTTGACAATGAATCTATATTTTTTACTATGAAACTTTATACTTTTGACTATGAATCTTTATAATTTTATGTATGAATCTTTATACTTTTGATTACAAATCTTTATACTTCTATGAATCGTTGTACTTTTGACTATTAATCTTTAAACTTTTGACTATGAAACTTTGTACTTTTGACTATGAATCTTTATACTTTTGACTATGAATCTTTATAATTTTGAGTATGAATGTTTATACTTTTGACTATTAATCTACAAACCCCAAAACCAGTGAAGTTTGCACGTTGTGTAAGTCATAAATAAAAACAGAATACAATGATTTGCAAATCCTTTTCAACCTATATTCAATTGAATAGACTGCAAAGACAAGATATATAACGTTCGAACTGGAAAACTTTGTTATTTTTTGCAAATATTAGCTCATTTGGAATTTGATGCCTGCAACATGTTTCAATAGAGCTGGCACAAGTGGCAAAAAAGACTGAGAAATTTGAGGAATGCTCATCAAACACTAATTTGGAACATCCCACAGGTGAACATGCTAATTGAGAACAGGTGGGTGCCATGATTGGGTATAAAAGCAGCTTCCATGAAATGCTCAGTCATTCACAAACAAGGATGGGGCGATGGTCACCACTTTGTCAACAAATGCCTGAGAAAATTGTCGAACAATTTAAGAACAACATTTCTCAACCAGCTATTGCAAGGAATTTAGGGATTTCGCCATCTACGGTCCGTAATATCATCAAAAGGTTCAGAGAATCTGGAGAAATCACTGCACGTAACATTGAATGCCCGTGACCTTGGATCCCTCAGGCAGTACTGCATCAAAAAGCGACATCAGTGTGTAAGGGATATCACCACATAGGCTCAGGCACACTTCAGAAAACCACTGTCAGTAACTACAGTTTGTTGCTACATCTGTAAGTGCAAGTTAAAACTCTATTATGCAAAGCGAAAGCCATTTATCAACAACACCCAGAAACGCCCAAGCCAATCTAAGATGGACTGATGCAAAATGGAAAAGTGTTCTGTGGTCTGACGAGTCCACATTTCAAATTGTTTTTGGAAACTGTGGACGTCGTGTCCTCCGGACCAAAGAGGAAAAGAACCATCCGGATTGTTCTAGGTGCAAAGTGTAAAAGCCAGCATCTGTGATGGTATGGGGGTGTATTAGTGCCCAAGACATGGGTAACTTACACATCTGTGAAGGCACCATTAATGCTGAAAAGTACATACAGGTTTTGGAGCAACATATGTTGCCATCCAAGCAGTGTTATCATGGACGCCCCTGCTTATTTCAGCAAGACAATGCCAAGCCACATGTTACAACTGTGTGGCTTCATAGTAAGAGTGCGGGTACTAGACTGGCCTGCCTGTAGTCCAGACCTGTCTCCCATTGAAAATGTGTGGTGCATTATGAAGCCTAAAATACCACAACGGAGACCCTTGGACTGTTGAACAACTTAAGCTGTACATCAAGCAAGAATGGGAAAGAATTCCACCTGAGAAGCTTCAAAAATGTGTCTCCTCACTTCCCAAACGTTTACTGAGTGTTGTTAAAAGGAAAGGCCATGTAACACAGTGGTGAACATGCCCTTTCCCAACTACTTTGGCACGTGTTGCAGCCATGAAATTCGAAGTTAATTATTATTTGCCAAAAAAATTAACGTTTATGAGTTTGAACATCAAATATCTTGTCTTTATAGTGCATTCAATTGAATATGGGTTGAAAAGGATTTGCAAATCATTGTATTCCGTTTATATTTACATCTAACACAATTGCCCAACTCATATGGAAATGGGGTTTGTATATATTTTTGACTATATATCTGTATACTCTTGACAATGAATCTATACTTTTGACTACAATTCTTTCTACTTTTGACTATGAATCTTTATATTTTTGACCATGAACATGAATACTTTTGACGACTTGATGAAAAGAGTTGAGTTGACTCTCCACATGCTGAACTCTGCGTCTTTAAGGCTCCTTGTCGGTGGTCCAGAGTCTCAACAGACTTCCTGTGGCCAACTTGGGCCAAGATCACGTCCTCAACTGCTTCCTGCCAGCAGACGGCGAGCAAAGCTTCAGGCAGGTCTCCGTCACGTGGACGAAGGCGTCGCTGACCGGGGTCGTCTTTCGTTACGAGGACGGCGCCGAGAGCAATGGCGACCAGAACTCTCAGTACAGAGGCAGGGCGGAGCTCTTCACCGACGCGGTGGTCAGAGGGAACGTCTCGCTGCTGCTGAGGACCGTGAGACGCGAGGACCAGGGCGAGTACACGTGTTCCGTCAGTTACTCGGAGGGCAGCGGCGAGGTCAACATCCGCCTGAGGACAGCAGGTACTCACACTCACCTGTCAGGTCCCACTTTTTCTTGGTATTGAACGCCATAAACACAACATTGTGTAGCAACACGACATTCTGTGTGGAAAAAACAACAATGCAATGAATTACACAATAGTAAAATGAACACTTTTAATGAAATAAACAATTTTAATGAAATAAGCAAGTTTCATGGTTAAAATAAACATTTTGTTTAAAAAATAAAACTTTTTACCAGACTTTTGTAAGAAAAATTTGCAAGAAGAAAAAAAATGCTAATAAAAGTTAAATATATTGTTTGGAAAAAAAGTACAGGAAACTGAATATATTTGTATTGGTTTTGAAAAGAATAATCATGAAAAAGGAAAATGACCTAACAGTTAAATGTCAGGTTTTATGTGAAAAAACAAAAAAATCATTAAAAATTTCATGAAAATGTATTGAAAATTCAGATGGAAAAAAAGTGTGTTTAATCACATACAACTATTTTTGTAAATAATTCCTTTACAAAAAAGCTGATGGAAAAAATGGAGGGGGAAACCTTTTTTAAAATGTGGGTTTTATTGCATACAAATATTTATGAATTATGACAATATATTGAAAATTCAAACGAACAAATGGGGTAGGGTAAATATTTCAAATGTTTTTAACGTAAAGTATACATTTCTAAAAAAAAAAAATTTTAAAATTCGAATGATAAAATGCAGAAAAAAAAAAGTGGGGTTTACTATATAAAATATTTGGCATCAACCTCTCTTGAAAAAAATGGTCAAACATGTAGATTAAAAACTTCATAAAATATAATTCTGGCTTGTATTACATACCAATATATTTTTTTTAATTTCTATTAAATTTTATTGAAAGTTCAGATTTTAAAATAAATAAATAAATACATTTGTGAGATTTATTACATACAAATATTGTATAATGAATTTCTCAATAAAATCTATTAAAAAATTCAGATAGAAAAAAATGGAAATCAAACAAATACAGCTCTGCGGTTTGTTCCATTCAAACATTTTTTTTAATTATTTCTCTAGAAAAGTTATTAAACATTTTGATGGAAAAACTGGAAGCATAAAACAAATAAAATGAGAAAAAAATAATAAAATGTTACTACATACAAATATTTGTTATAATGTGTTGACAATTTAGATTAAAAACGTGATTAAATAAAATGCTGGCGTTATAAACTGACCAATATTTTTTATGAATTTATTTGGAAATTTAGATAAAAAAAAAACATTTCTGGGGTTTATTACATACAAATATTTTATGAGTTTCTCAGGAAAATCCATTTGAATTCAGATTTTCAAAAAAAATAGACGGAAAATCAAATACAATTCTGAGGTTAGTATACACAATTTTTAAAATAATTTCTCTCAAACGTATTAAAAATTTGGATGGAAAAGGGAAAGGGTGGGAAGAATTTTCTGACTTTAAAATTGTACTGTTTCGACTTGCACTTTTTTCTGTATTTCAAAATGCCAATAAAAAAAGTTGGATTAAAAATTTGGATGGAAAAAAATGGAAAAATAAAACAAATACAATTCTGGATTTTAATACATACAAATATTCTTTAAATATTGTTTCTAGGCTATGTATTAAAATAATCAAATGAAAACGGAGGGCCGGGGGAATTTCAAATATTCTGGGTTTTACTACATACAAATATGTTTTATGAATTTCTGAAACAAAAAAAATATTGAAAATTCAGATGAAGAAAATATAAAATTTTAGGTTTATCACATACAAATACTTGTTGTGAATGTATCTTGAAAAAAATGTGTTACAAAAATTTAGATAAAATTAAATAAAATTCTGGCTTATTTACACACCGATATTTTTTATGGATATTTCTGGGATGTATTACGTGTCAATATTTTATAGTGCATTTTTTAGGAAAATCTATGAAAAATTCAGATCGGAAAAAAAATAAAATTCTGGGGGTTGTTACATCCAATTTTTGATATTTTTTTTATTTCTCTAGAAAAGTTATTCAAAATTTGGATGGTAAACTTGAAGAATAAAACAATACAATTCTGGGTTTTAATACATACAAAAAATTGTTTAAAAGAATTTCTCTAGACAATGAAAACAAATTCAGATGGAAAAATCTGACACAACTAAAATGGAAAAAAAGGTAAAACAACCAAACAAAAATGAAAACTTTAAATTATGTTTTAGGCGCCTTTTGTGTCAAACAATCCCAATAACAGAACTCTAAAAAGTACAGCATATTTTGTTTCCAAATTACAATAAAGTAGTATGAAAAACAACAAAAACAAAAATCAGTGTTTCATATTTTAGCGATAATGTGTTGATTTTATCGCAACAACAACTCTTTTTCAATGAGATTCTGCATGTGAACATTCAATTGGATGTATTTTTAAATAGTTGTCCTTCACAATATTTGATGATTGTTCCAAGTATAATCAGTTATGAACGTGTAAGTCACATGACCCCCCCTGTCAGCCTTCACAGCGCCCACCTTCACCCTGTCCGACGGCGGCCTGACAGCGGAGGCCAGCAGGTGGTCGCCCAGGCCCAACGTGACGTGGCTCCACGCTGACGGCGGCGTCCTGCCGGCCAACACCGAGATCCAGGAGATCTCCGCAGAAACATTCCGCCTAGTCAGCACCTTGCGGCCCATCAATGACAGCGACACATACACCTGCAGGATCGACAACCCCCTGGTGACCGCGTACGCCGACGCCACCGTGACAGGTCAGTTGCGGACCAAGTTTTTTTTTCCTTTGGATAAAAAAAAATTGCTTAAAAAAATATTTGGTGTAAAAGTCTAAAAAAAATTGGGGAATTCAGATTAAATGTGTAGATGTTTTCTTTAATTTATTTGTATTATTAATAATAATGAAGCATTTTCAAGCATAAAAATTTCTAAAAAATGTATATATTTTTTACAAACATTCTGTTACACTTTCAAATTTAAAAAATTGCTGAAAAAATATATTGACTAAAAATATAAAATAATTGAGAAAATTCAGATTAAATGTGTAGATTTTCTCCTTTAAATTGTATTTTAATTTTGTACCAATAATGAAGCAGTTTCAAAGAAGATAGATGTTTTCTTTAATTTAATTTATTTTTATTATTAATAATAATGAAGCATTTTCAAGCATAAAAATGTCTAAAAAATATTTATTTTTTTTACAAACATTCTGTTACACTTTCATTTTAAAAAATTGCTGAAAAAAATATCTTGTGTAAAAATCTAAAATTGAGAAAATTCAGATTAAATGTGTAGATTATTTATTTTATTTAATTTCTTTATTTTATTTTTATTTATTTTTACTAATGAAGCATTTTCAAGCATAAAATTGTCAAAAATTAATATTTTTTACAAACATGTTACACTTTCAGATTTAAAAAATTGCTGTAAAAATATATTGAGTAAAAATTTAAAATAATTGAGGATTCAAATTAAATATGTAGATTTATTTTCTTTTTTATATATATTTATATCAATAATGAAGCATTTTCAAGCATAACAATGTCTGAAAATATATATTTCTTACAAACATTCTGTTAAACTTTCAGATGAAAAAAAATTGCTGAAAAAAATATTTTGTGTAAAAATCTAAAATAATTGAGAAAATTCAGATCAAATGTGTAGATTATTTCTTTAAATTAATTTCTAAATTATTTTTTTTACTAATGAAGCATTTTCAAGCACAAAAATGTCAAATATATATATATATATTTTTTTTTTACAAACATTATGTTACACTTTCAGATTTAAAAAATAGCTGAAAAAATATATTGAGTAAAAATCTAAAATATTTGAGGAAATTAAGATTAAATGTATAGATTTTTTCTGAATGTTTTATACATACCAATAATGAAGCATTTTCCAGCATAACAATGTCTAAAAAAAAATATTTTTTACAAACATTTACATTTTCAGATGAAAAAGAAATGCTGAAATTTCTTTACTTTTCTTTACAATATTAAAGCATTTTCAAGTAATTTTTTTTTTTTTTTTACAAAAAAATGTGTCACATTTTCAGATGAAAATAATTGCTGAAAAAATATTTTGTGAAAAAATCTAAAAGAAAATTGAGAAATTCAGATTAAATGTGCAGATTCTTTTTCTTTAGTTTTATTTTTCACCAACAATGAAGCATTTTCAAGCATAACAAAAAAATACTTTTACAAACATTCTGTTACACTTTTAGATTTAAAAAAAATTGCTGAAAAAAATATTTTGTGTAAAAATCCGAAATACTTGAGAACATTCAGATTTATTCTTTATACCAATACATTTTCAAGCATAACAATGCATTTAAAAAGTCACAGTAAAATAAAAAATGTGTTAAATAAAAAACATTTTACTTGATTTTGTTAGGGAAATTTTGCGAGGAGGAAAAATGCAGATAAAAGTGGACTATTCTTTTTTTTAAGTGTATTGGAAATTTAGCAGGAAGTACAGGAAACTGAACATATTTGTATTCATTTTGAAAATAAAAATCTGATTCAAAACAATGAAAATGACAGTTATATATAGGGTTGGGTATCGTTTGAATTCGAACGATTCCAATTCTGATTCCAATTCTTTGTTTCGATTCCGATTCTTTTAAGAGGCGGGGTCAAAAAAAAGTTTAGGATATTTTAAATGAGCTAGCTAACCTACAGTCTTTCTGAATGAAATAGTCTGACATTCTCCATCAATTTTAATTCTATTAACTTTGTATGTACTTTACTATAAATTCCTCACAGGGCTGTTTTCAACTAGAATATAAATATCAAATCTATGAACTTGAATATAAATATTATAAATTATGAATACATTTTCCCAGTGGTACACTTTCCTCAAGAGAGCTTTATTTTTGAAAACCTCATGAAAACACATTTACACACACAAGTGTATGATGCTGCAGGTACTTAAAAATGTTACCGTGCTCCCACTGATGGGCTAACCTGGTGCAGAAAAGCAAATAAACAATAAGAAACAACTTGCAAAACCCAGTCCAGATTAGCAGCAGGTACAGTATAAAATCAGAGACAGTTCTTGCCTTCTCAGGCAGGATGCGTGAGCGTTCTGGACAGATAGTGTCTCCTGCTGTGGAAAATACACGTTCGCTGGGTGTGGAAGAAGCTTGAACGCATAAATAGGAGAAAGCGAGATATGACAGCAAAGGATAAGTCTTTTGTTGGTTCCACCGGACCACCACCATGCAGCAGGGTGGTCAGACATAAGTA
>NC_084740.1:68863782-68871282 GCF_033978785.1 Entelurus aequoreus
CACAATATGACAATACCAAAATAAATGCAGGGTGGATTCAGGCTCCTGACAACAAAATCAGCAATCATCTGACTCTGTCATATTCCATAATTTTAACATTTTCCTTGTGGGTAAGAAGTTATAAATTTTAATTTGAAAATAACGATTTTGCACATCGATAGTGGTTTTATAGATTAGTTTGAATATGGCATCCCATGGCAACGGGCAGTCAAAAAAGTCCTCCCATTTTCCATTTGTGCTGTATGAGGCAGCCTTCAAAGATTTCTTTATTAAATAAAAATTATATATTTTTCCATGTATTTTATTTCCTTTTTGCCAACTAGAATTTCTTATTAGAGGTTTACAAACTAATAATTTAGTAGTTCCATAATTAATTATTTGTTTCCATCTTTTCCCAATTACTCCAGTTAGTTGATAAAATGAAAAGCTTGAGCAAGCATCACCATACATAGCTCTAAATTCATCATACTTCATAATTTTCCATTCTCATTGATAATATCATTGACAAAAATGATTCCTCTTTCAAACATATTTTTCCAAAACAAAGGCTTTCCATCTATTACAATATTAGAGTTCATCCATATTAACTGCTGAAAAATATCGTCTTTTTTCTGGCACATAAAATTGAAAACACCACTATGAGTGGATTGTTTCCTTTATGAACCCCGCCATGTTTCCCAGCAGACTCTCTGGGAGGGGATCACTTGTAAAAAAGGATACAATTTCTTTTGATACAGTACATGTTTTTTGTCCAACAGGACATTTGTGTACCACTCAATGTTTAAATACATCTTTGGAACAATTGATGCTTTTAAAGACAGACACATAGCTTCAAGGTTGAGAAGTTTCAGGCCCCCATATTCATACTCTTTGTACAAAACCTTTCTTTTAATCTTTTCTGGTTTGCCGTTCCAGACAAAATCGAAGACCCTCCGCTCATAAATCTTAAAAAAGTTTTGTGATGGAGCTGGTAATGACAAAAACAAATAAATCAATTGAGGAATAATTAACGAGTTGGCAATAGACATTTTACCATACAAGGTTAGGGATTTCCCTTTCCATAATTGCATAATTTTGTCCAGCTTTCTTAGTTGATTATCATACTTTACTGAGCCTAGATCTTCCAGATTTTCTGGGACAACAACACCAAGTATGTTAACTGGTCCATCTGTCCACAAAACAGGCACTTAGCATTCCATTCGAAAGGACGTTCCCTTTAGATTTCCGATCCTTAACATTTTACATTTATCATAATTAAGCTTAAGGCCAGATTGCTGTGAAAATATGTCGAAAAGATTAAGAAGGTTCCGCAAACAATGAGGAAAAATCTTATCTTTGTGAATCAGCCTTTTCTGACATGAACTTCATCAAGAACAAACACAGAACACGCCTCACTGATGCACATCTGCAAGACTCACTCAGAGTTGCAGTGTCAAGTTACACACCAGAGTACAACACACTAGTTAACAGCATGCAATGCCAGGCTTCCCACTAACTGACAAAGAAACAGATAACAGATTTGGTGTCCAGTTCAAAGTGTGACATGATTTAAAAATTTGAGAGTTTACTTTTGTATTTTACATGAGTTATTATTTGTACAAACATGGTGCAAAGTAATTCATGATTTGTTAAAAAATGTTAGTGGCTAGCTAGTTAAAATGGGATATTGTGATTTCACAAGACTGTCTTAGAAGTGATCATTTGAAAATGTTCAATTTGAAAAATGTGCACTTAGAGAAAATATAAAAATAAAGTGTTGCATATTGATATTTATCTGTTTCTATATATATTTATTGTGAGAAATCATTAAGATGATCAGTGTTTCCACAAATATAAATATCATTAATTATTAATAATAACAGAGTTAAAGGTAAATTGAGCAAATTGGCTACTTCTGGCAATTTATTTAAGTGTGTATCAAACTGGTAGCCCTTCGCATTAATCAGTACCCAAGAAGTAGCTCTTGGTTTCAAAAAGGTTGGTGACCCCTGCCCTAAAGGGACATGGGGGATTTTTTTTTTTTTATAATTATTATTATTATTATTATTTTTAGACATGTATCTCGTGCACACGAGACACTTTTTATAAAGTTATAAAAAAAAATGTTTTAATGTTTTATTTATTTTTTTAGACATGCATCTCGTGCGCACGAGAAACTTTCTTGTGCGCAAGAAAAACTTTTTATAAAGTTATAAAAAAAAATTATAATTTTTATTTTTTTTAACATGAGAAAGTTTCTCGTGCGCAAATACATGTCTTAAAAAATGTATACTTTTTTTTTCTTCTCGTGCGCACAAGATAAAAACGGTGTCTAAAAAAAAAAAATTAGATATATTTTTTTTCTATAACTTTCTCGTGCGCACGAGAACCTTTTTATAAAGTTATTAAAAAAAATATATTATTTTTTTTATTTTTTTTTTAGACATGTATCTCGTGCGCATGAGAAAGTTTCTTGTGCGCATGTGATATATGTCTAAAAAAAAAATTATAATTTTTTTTTTATAACTTTCTCGTGCACACGAGAAACTTTTTATAAAGTTATAAAAAAATGTAAAAAATTTATAATTTTTTTTTAGACATGTATCTTGTGCGCACAAGAAAGTTTCTCGTGTGCAAGAGAAACTTTTTATAAAGTTATAAAAATAATTCAAAAATGTATTTATTTATTTATTTTTTTAGACATGTATCTCGTGCACACAAGAAAGTTTCTCGTGTGCACGAGAAACTTTTTATAAAGTTATGAAAATAATTCAAAAATGTATTTTTTTTTTTTTTTTTACACGAGAACGTTTTTATAAAGTTATAAAAAATTTATAATTTTTTTTTTTTTTTCAGACATGTATCTCGTGCGCACAAGATACATTTCCAAAGGAAAAAGAAAAAAAATATTACAAAACAAATTCCCCCATGTCCCTTTAGGGGCTCCGTAGATTGCTGCACAGGAAGTGCAAGTAAATGTAGCAATTATATGAACAGAAAACAATATTTATTAAAAACATTACTTGATGGTGTGTCACAATCTTAGAATCGTACTCGTACTAAATTGAGACCCGTACAAAAAGCCAATTTGAAGTGATTTTAGTAATGGCAGAGATTGTCCACAGGCGTCAGAAGCGCACGGCGTCTCACTCCATTCAGCGATTGGAGGATCTCAAGTCTCGGGGCGGTCTCTGTCGTCCCGTCTTGTGCTCCTTACATCCCGGCCAGGAGCTCCGCCTCTTCTGCCAGCCATGTGACCTTCCCGTCTGCCCCGAATGCGCCGCCACGCTGCACTGCGAGCACCGCTGCTGCCCCGCCCACGAGGTCGTCAACCGCCACGGAGACCGCATCAGGGCGCTGGTCAGCGACAGCCTGCGGCCCCGCCTGGAGCTTCTGGAGCAGACCCTGCAGAAGGCGAGTCCGAGTCGGGTTGGGTAGTCCCGGACACGCCTCCTCATACGTCCTCTGTGTGTCCTCCAGGTGGATCTTTCCCAGGAGGCTTTGCAGGAAAGATTTGAGGCGACAGCCAATGAGGTGAAGGCGTTCGCACGAGGATACGCCCACGCAGTGGAAACTCACTGCCTGTCTCTGATGCGCCGCCTCGAGGAGCTCCGCCTACAACACAGGTAACCTAGCAACCGCATGACATGCAGGATGGCACCCGTGTTGGATTACATGCTCGTTAGTCATGGACATGATGGATGTCAAAATGTTGGATGATGACATGTACATGTATATTCCATGTTGGATGTGTCACGCTGGATGATGTCATGTTGGATTTTGCCATGTTGGATGATGTCATGTTGGAAGGATGACCTGTTGGATGAAAACGTGTTAGATGTTGGAGGAAGTCTTGTTGGAAGGATGACCTGTTGGATGAAAACGTGTTGGATGTTGGAGGAAGTCTTGTTGGAAGGATGACCTGTTGGATGAAAACGTGTTAGATGTTGGAGGAAGTCTTGTTGGAAGGATGACCTGTTGGATGAAAACGTGTTTGATGAAGGCATGTTAGAATCATGTTGGATGAAGTCTTGTTGGATGAAAACGTGTTAGATGTTGGAGGAAGTCTTGTTGGAAGGATGACCTGTTGGATGAAAACGTGTTTGATGAAGGCATGTTAGAATCATGTTGGATGAAGTCTTGTTGGATGAAAACGTGTTAGATGTTGGAGGAAGTCTTGTTGGAAGGATGACCTGTTGGATGAAAACGTGTTTGATGAAGGCATGTTAGAATCATGTTGGATGAAGTCTTGTTGGATGAAAACGTGTTAGATGTTGGAGGAAGTCTTGTTGGAAGGATGACCTGTTGGATGAAAACGTGTTTGATGATTGCATGTTAGAATCATGTTGGATGAAGTCTTGTTGGAAGGATGACATGTTGAAACGATGTCATGTTGAATGATGACATGTTGGATAATAATGTGTTAGATGATTGCATGTAAGAATCATGTTGGATGAAGTCTTGTTGGAAGGATGACATGTTGGAACGATGTCATGTTGGATGATGACATGTTGGATAATAATGTGTTAGATGATTGCATGTTAGAATCATGTTGGATGAAGTCTTGTTGGAAGGATGACCTGTTGGATGAAAACGTGTTTGATGAAGGCATGTTAGAATCATGTTGGATGAAGTCTTGTTGGATGAAAACGTGTTAGATGTTGGAGGAAGTCTTGTTGGAAGGATGACCTGTTGGATGAAAACGTGTTTGATGAAGGCATGTTAGAATCATGTTGGATGAAGTCTTGTTGGATGAAAACGTGTTAGATGTTGGAGGAAGTCTTGTTGGAAGGATGACCTGTTGGATGAAAACGTGTTTGATGAAGGCATGTTAGAATCATGTTGGATGAAGTCTTGTTGGATGAAAACGTGTTAGATGTTGGAGGAAGTCTTGTTGGAAGGATGACCTGTTGGATGAAAACGTGTTTGATGAAGGCATGTTAGAATCATGTTGGAGGAAGTCTTGTTGGAACGATGTCATGTTGAATGATGACATGTTGGATAATAATGTGTTAGATGATTGCATGTAAGAATCATGTTGGATGAAGTCTTGTTGGAAGAATGACATGTTGGAACGATGTCATGTTGGATGATGACATGTTGGATAATAATGTGTTAGATGATTGCATGTTAGAATCATGTTGGATGAAGTCTTGTTGGAAGGATGACCTGTTGGATGAAAACGTGTTTGATGAAGGCATGTTAGAATCATGTTGGATGAAGTCTTGTTGGATGAAAACGTGTTAGATGTTGGAGGAAGTCTTCTTGGAAGGATGACCTGTTGGATGAAAACGTGTTTGATGAAGGCATGTTAGAATCATGTTGGATGAAGTCTTGTTGGATGAAAACGTGTTAGATGTTGGAGGAAGTCTTGTTGGAAGGATGACCTGTTGGATGAAACCGTGTTTGATGATTGCATGTTAGAATCATGTTGGATGAAGTCTTGTTGGAAGGATGACATGTTGAAACGATGTCATGTTGAATGATGACATGTTGGATAATAATGTGTTAGATGATTGCATGTAAGAATCATGTTGGATGAAGTCTTGTTGGAAGGATGACATGTTGGAACGATGTCATGTTGGATGATGACATGTTGGATAATAATGTGTTAGATGATTGCATGTAAGAATCATGTTGGATGAAGTCTTGTTGGAAGGATGACATGTTGGCATGATGTATGTTGGATGTTGGCATGAGGGATGTTTCTTGCTAGATGTTGGCATGACGGATGTTGGCATGAGGGCTGTTGGATGTTGACATGTTGCGTAATAACGTCTTAGATGATTGCATGTTAGAATCATGTTGGAAGGATGACATGGTGGCATGATAGATGTTGGATGTTGACATGATGGATGTTTCTTGCTAGATGTTGGCATGATGGATGTAGACATGTTGAATGATGGATGTTGACATGTTGGATGTTAGTATAATGGATGTTGACATGTTGGATGTTGGTATTACGGTTGTTTCTCGCTAGATGTTGGCATGATGGATGTTGAATGATGGATGTTGACATGTTGGAGGTTGGCATGATGGCATGTTGGATGTTTGCATGTTGGATGTTTCTTGCTAGATATTGGCATGATGGCATGTTGGATGATTCCTGATAGATGTTGGCATGTTGGATGTTTGCATGTTGGACGTTTCTTGGTAGATATTGGCATGATGGCATGTTGGATGATTCCTGATAGATGTTGGCATGTTGGATGTTTGCATGTTGGACATTTCTTGCTAGATATTGGCATGATGGCATGTTGGATGATTCCTGATAGATGTTGGCATGTTGGATGTTTGCATGTTGGACATTTCTTGCTAGATATTGGCATGATGGCATGTTGGATGATTCCTGATAGATGTTGGCATGATGGATGTTTGCATGTTGGACGTTTCTTGCTAGATATTGGCATGATGGCATGTTGGATGATTCCTGATAGATGTTGGCATGTTGGATGTTTGCTTGTTGGACGTTTCTTGCTAGATATTGGCATGATGGCATGTTGGATGATTCCTGATAGATGTTGGCATGATGGATGTTTGCATGTTGGACGTTTCTTGCTAGATATTGGCATGATGGCATGTTGGATGATTCCTGATAGATGTTGGCATGTTGGATGTTTGCTTGTTGGACGTTTCTTGCTAGATATTGGCATGATGGCATGTTGGATGATTCCTGATAGATGTTGGCATGTTGGATGTTTGCTTGTTGGACGTTTCTTGCTAGATATTGGCATGATGGCATGTTGGATGATTCCTGATAGATGTTGGCATGATGGATGTTTGCATGTTGGACGTTTCTTGCTAGATTTTGGCATGATGGCATGTTGGATGATTCCTGATAGATGTTGGCATGATGGATGTTTGCATGTTGGACGTTTCTTGCTAGATATTGGCATGATGGCATGTTGGATGATTCCTGATAGATGTTGGCATGATGGATGTTTGCATGTTGGACATTTCTTGCTAGATATTGGCATGATGGCATGTTGGATGATTCCTGATAGATGTTGGCATGTTGGATGTTTGCTTGTTGGACGTTTCTTGCTAGATATTGGCATGATGGCATGTTGGATGATTCCTGATAGATGTTGGCATGATGGATATTTGCATGTTGGACGTTTCTTGCTAGATTTTGGCATGATGGCATGTTGGATGATTCCTGATAGATGTTGGCATGATGGATGTTTGCATGTTGGACGTTTCTTGCTAGATATTGGCATGATGGCATGTTGGATGATTCCTGATAGATGTTGGCATGATGGATGTTTGCATGTTGGACGTTTCTTGCTAGATATTGGCATGATGGCATGTTGGATGATTCCTGATAGATGTTGGCATGATGGATGTTGGATGTTTGCATGTTGGACGTTTCTTGCTAGATATTGGCATGTTGGATGATTCCTGATAGATGTTGGATGTTTGCATGTTGGACGTTTCTTGCTAGATTTTGGCATGATGGCATGTTGGATGATTCCTGATAGATGTTGGCATGTTGGATGTTTGCATGTTGGACGTTTCTTG